>NW_007727682.1:90263-92443 GCF_000696425.1 Galeopterus variegatus
AGAGTCTTTAGGTTTTTCTATATATAGTATCACATCATCTGCACATAGGGACAGTTTGACTACATCTTTTCCAATATGGATGCCCTTTATTTCCTTCTCTTCTCTGATTGCTCTGGCTAGTACTTCCAACACTATGTTGAATAGAAGTGGTAAGAGTAGGCATCCTTGTCTTGTTTCTGTTCTTAAGTGAAAAGCCTTCAGTTATTCAGATATTTCATTCAGAACGATACTGGTGGTCAATTTGTCATAGATGGCTTTTATGTGTTGAGATACTTTCCTTCTATACATAATTTGTTGAATCTTTATCATGAAGTCATGCTGAATTTTGTCAAATGTTTTCCCAACATCTATTGAGATAATCTGCAAGTAGTTTTAATTCATCTTTTGCCCTCAGATATTTCTGATTCCTGGATAAAATGCAAAAGTGCTGTGCTGGGGGAGTCCTTGTATTAAGTGGCTAATGTCCTGAATTAATACATCAGGACCACTTTGATTCAGGAAGTATCTTTAGCACTCACTGTGGACAAATCCCCATCAATAGTGTTATGAGAGCCATAGGAACTGATTCGGCTCAATCCCTGCCTGGGGGGTGCCCACAGTTCCATGAGATATGCACCTGCCTCCATAAACAGCACCCATGAGGGGAAAAATTCCCTGAAGATGGGAGAACTATCTGGTCAGCTACTGCTGTATCTACAGTGCCTAGAATAGTGCCTGGCACATTGTCAATTATATATTTTTTAGTTGAATAAGTTAACTAAAAATGAATAAATGAATGAAACCATTATTTCTTTAGGTTATCTCGATGTGGGTTTAAACATGGAGCCAATGCCAGAGTAACAACTTGAACTTCCAATTACTGCAAGCATCTAATTCCCTACACCACCATTGAAATGTGAAATCCAGCTCTTCCCCGGGACCTCTGCTGTGATTAGACTCTTTGGTCACAGAACAACACATGCACAGTGTCAACCTAAAATAACAGAAAGAGAGTACCTTTTAAAATAAATGAGTTCATTCAGGAATGCCAGGGAATTATACACTGGGATATGTGTACTGTGATGAATTCATCGACATACCCAAGGAAGTTATTGCATGGAGAAGAATTCAAAGGCAAAAAGAATAGGTTCATGTAAGCTGCCTTGAAACAAAGTTTCTTAGTCCAGAGGCTCATTGCAGGAGCTGGCTATTACTCATTGGTAACACAGATTGATGCTGGGGAGATGTCTTCCTAAAAGCAACTTCCCTGGAATTTTTTCTGTGCTGCCAAAGAGTTCTTGTAATAGTTCTTATCATAGCATCCATGCATATAGATCTTCAGAAAGTCTTTGTAATATTTCTCATCTCAAGGGGCCGGCCCATGGCTTACTTGGGAGAGTGTGGTGCTGATAACACCAAGGCCACAGGTTCAGATTTCTATATAGGGATGGCCGGTTAGCTCACTTGGGAGAGCGTGGTGCTGACAACACCAAGTCAAGGGTTGAGATCCCCTTACCGGTCATCTTTAAAAAAAATTTTTTTTTTCTCGTCTCAGACATACAAACATAAGATCCCTCCCTCATGACCTCCCAGCTGTGCTTTGGTTTGGGTCTGACATAAGTGACTCCATCTTGGCACTGGCAGCTTTCACAATAGCAGTAATGACTAGAACTATGCTTGCCATGTGAAATGTTTAATTGAGGTCTGGAAAATATAGGCTCATGTCCTGATGTGGGAAAGGGGAAATGGGAATGGGTTGAAAATGTGATGGGCAGCTGTCATAGTTTCCTAGGGCTGCCATAACAAATTACCACAAACTGGGTGGCTTAAAACAACAGAAATGTACTCTCTAACAGTTCTGGAGGCTAGAAGTCTCAAATCAAAGTGTGGACAGGGCTCTGCTCCCTTTGGTCTAGGAAAGACTCTTTCCCTGTCTCTCCCTAGATTCTGCTGGTTGCTGCTGTCGTCCTTGGTGTTCCTGGGCTTACAGCTGCATCACTCCACATCTGCCTCCATCTCCACAAGGCACACTTACTGTGTCTGAATTTCCCTTTCTTATGAGAACACCAGTCATTGGATTAGGAGCCCACCTTAATGACTGCATCTTAACTTGATTGTTGGGGACCTGTAGCCCTGCACTCGTTCCTGTGCGACCAAGCCCACGTGACAATCTGCTTGTGCCAGATGTCTGTGCTTACGGG
>NW_007727682.1:93591-94704 GCF_000696425.1 Galeopterus variegatus
CTCCAGGGTCTGCGTTGAATATCCCGCGGGTCGGGACACTTGATTAAATCTGAAAAGACTCTGTTTCCAAATAAGTTCACATTCACAGATGCCAGGGGTCAGGACATCAATGTATTTTTCTGGGGGACACAATTCAACCCACAACAGCAGGCTAAAGAAAAGCCGATGTGAGGAAGGTCAAAGGCAACATTGCCAACTCCTGCCATCGGATGTTCCCTACAGAATCCAGCTGAGTTTAGGGAGACGGAGGGAGGGAAAGGGGATGTCCTGGTACCCAGCGGTGTTCAAGGCCCAGATCCATACGCTCTGCTTAGAGACAGACAGGGAGCTGGAGATTTGGGGTTGGCTGTTACTCCCTACTGAGCGCCCACCTTTCTGAAGCCACTATGCATGAAGTGGGCTTCAGTTGCTTTCTGCACCGAATGGGGACAAAACAATCCCTGTCCCAGCCCAGTGCACTCTTTTCCCAGGCCCTGTATAAGCCATTCCCTCTACCTGGAACTCTAAACTTGACCAGGCTCATTCCTACCTCCCCTCAAGTCTCCGCTTGGCTGCCCCATCCTCCCCAGAGTCTCCACTCCCTCCCCAGGCCTGGGTGGTGCCCCCACTCTGATCACTGGTCTGTGCCCACCCCCGTAGACTTTAAGTCCACCAGAGTAGTGACAACTGTTGTCCCAACTCCCAGCTCATTAACCATTTTTTGGTCAAATGAATGAATGAGTGAAAGTTCTTTGGAAACCCTTAAGTTTCATTGCCAAGGGACCCTCCCTCCATCCCTCATCTCCTGGAGAAATCCATTCTTTTGAAAGGAACCAAGACATAAGAAAGGCACTGTGCCACAAAACACAACCATGCAGAGCCCTGGGGTGGCCTTTGCCTTGTATGTCCCAGGGGTTCTACCCCAAAACAGAAACTCCATTGACATAAATTCAAATAAAAAGTGCAGGGGTGGGGGAGGGGAGGAAAGTCATAGGCCTTGAGGCTCAGTCCCATAGCAATGTCAGGGAAATGCAGCCTAAACTACAACAAAGAATTAAACAAACTCTCACTCGTCACTTGCATGTCTCAAGGGACATAAAAGACATTTCAATATAAAACCTGCAACAACACGTC
>NW_007727682.1:96287-100888 GCF_000696425.1 Galeopterus variegatus
GTGGTAGGGGGCTCATTCATAAGCATAAAATTGTAGATAAACATCAGAGAACCTCTTGGGTAGGCGCTGATTCATGGTGACCATCCTCCATGAAATCAAGTCATGGATTCAGTTCCTGTTAACCTCAAAAAGATCGAGTTAGTAAGCTAGTAAGTAACTAAGTATCGCCACCTGGATTAATCATTTCTTTTATAATTATTCTGTGTACAGTGTGAACAAAAGTCATTATGTTCTAGCAATCATGTGAGCAGGAGACTTTGTATTGTAATGTCCAGCTGCAAGCTAGGTGCGGTTTGTGTTACAAGAGGAAGGGGAAAAAACTTTTTAATTTGGAAGCTGAAAAAAGTAGAGTCACGTCTGTTCAGGCTGTTACAATAGCATGTTTGTCCAGCATTTTGTTTACCCGTTCATCTGTTTGTTGATGGACATCAGTTGTTTCCATCTTTTGGCTGTTACGAATAAGACCACTATGAACAATGACATACAAATATCTGTTCCGGTCCCTGTTTTCGATGACCTGGGGTTCATACCTAGGAGTGGAATTGCTGGGTCTTAAGGTAATTCATTGCTCAACCTTTCAAGGAACTGTTTTCCACAGTGACTGTGCCATTATGTCACATTCCCGGCAGCAATGCACTAGGGTTCCAATTTCTCCACATCCTCTCCAATATTGGTTTTTTTCTGTTTTTTATGAATAGCCATCTCAGAGGATGTGAAGTATGGTTTTGTTTTGTTCCAGGTCACTTTGCATTAAGTGGTTGAGGACCCTCTTCACAATGCACTATTAACTTGACTTTGACTCTTCAGGCCCCACAAACAGCTTTAATTGGCTCTCATTTCCCAATTCAAAAATCCAATTGGCCCAGCCAAGCCTATGGATTGATTGTCTCTGGGCTGGCGTCTGCCGCTGCTCTAATCAGCTCAGCCCGTGGGGCTTCCCTTTCCAGAATGTGGCGAGGTCACTCTCTAGACAGGGTTATGGAGGGCAGGCAAGAGCAGACTTGTGCCGTGCAGACCCACAGCAGGCTGTGGGCATAGCTGGGCAGGAAGCATGTGTCCTGTAGTCTGGTCACAAGGAACTGCTGCTCAGAAATGTCAAGTCGTCCCACACCAAGAGGGGAGCCATCTCCTGGAAATAAACTCAAGTTAATCAAGCTCTCAGACCCTGCAGTAGCTACCAGAATGTTCTTTTCCCTTCTCCTTCAGAATGTTTCTTTGCTCATTTACAGTGAGAAGCAGGTGGACAAGGAGGACGCCACCTGCACAGGCAGGTCGCCAGGCCCTCCCTGCAGCCACGCCCCACAGGAAGCCGAGTTTTCATCAGAGACTGTGTGGTCAGGGTGGCCTCAGAGCAGGGGAGCCAGGGGACTGCCCAGCACAGGGATCACCAGCCAGGACCCCCTCACCCCCGTCAGGGCCATGGCAGTCCTGGAAACGGCTGGCTTGTGTTTCTTTATGCTCTTGCATGGCAGCTCTCGACAGTCTGGAGGTACCAATCCCCCTCCAAGGATCTGATGGAAGCCACAGACCAGCTACCTAGAAATCCCCACATACCACGTAGTTTTGCATTCTGTGTTCTGGCTTTGAGACAATGCGTGTGTCCCCCAACTCCGTTTCCCTTTCCTCCTGGGCACACAGGAACATCACAGTTCCAGCCTTCCCTGAGGCTAAGCAGAACCACAGAAAACCACTCCCAGGCTAATCCCAAAGCCTCCCTCACCATCTTCCACTGCAGAGAACCCAGGGAGGACTCTGAGCCCTCCAAGCAAGCAGAGGGAGGAGACTGAACCCGAGTGACTGTGTGGACCAGAGCCTCCCAAAATAAGCCACCCTTCTCTGCACTGTCACACGAGTGGGAAAGAAACATGTGTGTGAAGTCACTGAGCCTAGAGGGCTCTTTGTCACAGCAGCTGGTCTACCTGACCACCCCCCTGGAGGCAGCCATCCATAGCCCCCACTCTCCAGCTCAGCCTGTCCTGACTCTCGGGGCATTTTGTTTCCTCTTTGTGTCATGTAAACGTTCTTCTGATTCATGCCAACCATGTATCCATGGAACCAGAGGATTTTTCTAGTGGCAAAGGTAAGGAGGGATGGGAGGGAAGTGGCCCCAGGAGGGTCCTGGACTTGTCCTTCCAGTGCTTGCCCTGCGTCAAGAGCCAGGCAGGAAACTCTTAAGAGCATTGCTCAAGAGTGGAGGTGGGGTGGGGGGGGGATAAACCCAGCTGCCCCACCCCCACCTCAGCTTCCCTCCAACAGCCTGCAGAGATGGGACCAGGTGTGGAGGCCTGAAAGCCCCCTGGTGGAGGGAGTCCAGGCCTATGGGAGTTAGGGCAGGGTGGCAAAGGGAGCAGGAACAGGCCATCAGCCAGGATTGGGGGGAGGGGACAGGAGAGTCCCTGCTGGGAAGAGGTGGGATCAAAGCACATGGAGGACTCTCCAGGGCAAAGGCAAACACTGAGGTCCCTGTCGCTCCCACAGAGCCCAGCCCCCACACTCCCACCCCCAGCTATAAGGGCCACTGCCCCAAGCAGGTGCCCAGGCTGCAGAGGTGTCATGGCCAACTCACACCTGCTGCCCTGGCTACTCCTGCTGCCCACACTTTGTGGCTCAGGCACTGGTGAGTCTCCCAGCCTCTCCTCACCTCCTCCCACCTAAGGCCAGGGGTGCAGGGAGCACCACAGGTATCTCCACCATTTACTGAGCACTGGCTCTGTGTTGGATCACACAGCCAGTGGGTACTGGAACAGGTGGAACCCAGCGCTGTCTGACTCCAGCATGTTTAATGGCTGTGTACTCCCTGTAAAATTGGGTTTGGAGGTTGGGTGAGGTCAGGGTGCCAGGTGTAGCCTGGATTGTGACTAAGGTTGCTCTGGTGCCAAACAGCAGCTGTCTGGACCACATCATCCCTGGCCTGTGCCCAAGGCCCCAAATTCTGGTGCCAAAGCCTGGAGCAAGCATTGCAATGTAGAGCCCTGGGGCACTGCCTGCAGGAAGTCTGGGGACACGCAGGAGCCGTGAGTACCACAAAGAACACACAGCAACTGGGAGTCTAGGATGGAGGGTGCTGGGTGGGCTCTGAGTGGGAACCCCCATAGGGGTTGGGATGGAATGAAATGGGATGTAANAGCCACTGCCCCAAGCAGGTGCCCAGGCTGCAGAGGTGTCATGGCCAAGTCACACCTGCTGCCCTGGCTACTCCTGCTGCCCACACTTTGTGGCCCAGGCACTGGTGAGTCTCCCAGCCTCTCCTCACCTCCTCCCACCTAAGGCCAGGTGTGCAGGGAGCACCACAGGTATCTCCACCATTTACTGAGCACTGGCTCTGTGTTGGATCACACAGCCGGTGGGTACTGGAACAGGTGGAACCCAGCGCTGTCTGACTCCAGCATGTTTAATGGCTGTGTACTCCCTGTAAAATTGGGTTTGGAGGTTGGGTGAGGTCAGGGTGCCAGGTGTAGCCTGGATTGTGACTAAGGTTGCTCTGGTGCCAAACAGCAGCTGTCTGGACCACATCATCCCTGGCCTGTGCCCAAGGCCCCAAATTCTGGTGCCAAAGCCTGGAGCAAGCATTGCAATGTAGAGCCCTGGGGCACTGCCTGCAGGAAGTCTGGGGACACGCAGGAGCCGTGAGTACCACAAAGAACACACAGCAACTGGGAGTCTAGGATGGAGGGTGCTGGGTGGGCTCTGAGTGGGAACCCCCATAGGGGTTGGGATGGAATGAAATGGGATGTAATAGATGGGATGCGATGAGATGGGATGGGGTGGGACCGATAGGATGGGATGGGATGGGAACTGATAGGATGGGTGGAATGGGATGAGATGGATTGGGGTGGATGGGATGGTATGAGGTGGGACGACCTGGGATGGTGGGCAACTGCCTATGCCTTGGAGTGCCCTGTCAGCCTCTGCCTGAAAGAGCCCCACCCACTAGAGCTGGGTGCAAGCCCCCTACTCATGCGCTCCCACTTTGGGGCTCCCTCCCCAGAATGACCTGTGCCAAGAGTGTGAGGACATCATCCACATCCTCACCAATATGACCAAGGAGGCCATTTTCCAGGTGATTAGGCCCAGATCCTGAATGAAGCTTGGGAACCAGGAGATGGGGGACAGAGAAGGAAGAAGGGGTGAGCCCCGTAAGGGGCAATTTCCAGGCTGAGGGTGAGGCCTGGGTTTGCCTGGGGATCCCAGGTTCCTCCTGGCCAGGAGCAGACCCTGGGGCTAGCTCTGCAGCCCAGTCACAGATGGTCTTTCCTGGGGGGTCAGGGCCCTACATACGCCCAACTATTTAACTCCTTGGCACTGTCTGAACTCTAGTGCACTAGGAGAAGGGGGCTAGTCTGTCCTGGTGGCGGCCCTGCATCCAGGGACTTGAGCAGGTGGCAGACTTGAGAGAGGCCTGGCTGACATCCCCTCTCTACCCTCCCAGGACAAAATGCGGAATTTCTTGCAGCAGCAGTGCAATGCCCTCCCCTTGAAGCTGCTCGTGCCCCAGTGCCGCCACGTGCTCGACATTTACCTCCCCCTGGTCATCGACTATTTCCAGAGCCAGATCGTGAGGGCTGCGGCCTCGCCTCCTGCCTGCCTACCACACGGCCCCC
>NW_007727682.1:102002-104143 GCF_000696425.1 Galeopterus variegatus
ACAGCCTCACTCTCACACACATGCTTACACTCATTAATTCTCACAAACATATGTGCTCACGTTCATTCACACACATTCCCGACACCTGTCCCAAAGTCCCCACACCACCCCATGTCTGCCTTTTGTCTCCCCACTGACCCCCTAGAGCTGTAAGTCACAGCACCCCCACCCGACCTGCTCCCCACCATTCAGGCCCAAGACAATGGCCCTAATCCTTGAGCCCTCGGGCCAGCCTGGGCAGGGTTGGTGTTCCCTCCCCAACCCTAACCACCCTTCACCCTGCACTGTGCCCTAGAACCCAAAGGCCATCTGTGAGCACCCGGGTCTGTGCAAACCCAGGCAGCCAGAGCCAGAGCAGGAGCTGGGGATGCTGGACCTGCTGCCAGACAAGCTGATCCTCCCCATGCTGCCTGGGGCTCTCCAGGCAAAGCCTGGGCCTCATACACAGGTGAGGAGGTCCCCACAGCCAGGTAGGTGGGGATCCAGAGGGCTAGGGCCACATCCCGGGCCCATGAGCACTTTGGCCCTGGGAGAGGAGAGCCAGGAAGGGGAGGAGAAGCTCTTGGAAGGGCCTAGGGCAGATCGGAGAGAAGGGGAGGAGGAGGCAGGGGCGACAGAGTCAGGAGGACTCTTCTCCCAGCACCCAGCCTGACTTCTGCCCTACCCTCTCCCCCAGGATCTCTCCGAGCAGCTGTTCCCCATCCCCCTGCCCTTCTGCTGGCTCTGTAGGACCCTGATCCAGCGCATCCAAATCATGATTCCCAAGGTGAGGCATCCAGGGCCACAGGAGCTTGGGAGGTCCCCCAGGTGCACCTTCCCCCCCACCAACTCACACACCTGTCAGGGCCCAGCTGGCTGCCAGAAGCTAGGAGGGGAGCCACTGGGCATTGCCACCACCCAAGACACCCTAAGACCCAGGCCTGGTAGGTGCCAGGCATAGTGTTCATTCAGCAAACACTAAGCCCTTGCCCTATGCCAGGGGCCAAAGTACAAACATGGACAAGAACTGGCCTTGTTCTCCAGCAGCTCACCAGCTGACGAAGGAGAACCCCCAGTTNGCCAGAAGCTAGGAGGGGAGCCACTGGGCATTGCCACCACCCAAGACACCCTAAGACCCAGTCCTGGTAGGTGCCAGGCATAGTGTTCATTCAGCAAACACTAAGCCCTTGCCCTATGCCAGGGGCCAAAGTACAAACTTGGACAAGAACTGGCCTTGTTCTCCAGCAGCTCACCAGCTGACGAAGGAGAACCCCCAGTTATCTCTGCAGAAAAGTTGCTTAATTTTTCAAAAAAAGAATTTCCACGGAGGGACTCCCCATCCCTGCCCAAGTCCAACTTGGAGTCTCCCAGACCTGTAGTGGCCATTGCCCAGTGGTCCTCCCAGCCCAGGCTGCCCTGTGAAAGACTAAGAAAGGCCCTGCCCCATCAAGCCTTCCCAGACGGGGTCCACGTCCTTCTGGTCGCTGAGGGCCCATGGCGGCGTGGACGAGGGCCCTGCTCTCCCCGACTGACGGTGGCAGAGTTTTCAGGGAGTGTCCTGTGCAGAGCTGAGGACTCAAATGGATGAGGCGATGCACAGTGGTGAGGTAGGCTGGGGTCAGGGAGAACCTCCGAGGAGGTGACCATCACACTGAGTCCTAAAGGCCAACAAGACCTGATGGGCAGAGGCTTCGGTCGAGAGCGAGCTTGGCAAGCCTGAGTAACAGAGAGCCTGTGCGGCAGGCCAGCAGGAGTGTGGTCGGCGGTGAAGAGACCAGAGGGCCATGGAGACATTTCTAAGCCAGGTTAAGGAGCTCTAGGCTTTATTCTGCATGCCCTTTACAGCTACAGCAGAGTTTCAAGCAGGGAAGATCACCCTCCTGCTGTTTTAACAAAGGATGTGGGGGACAAGAAGCAAAGCAAGGAGATTAATTAGGAGATTACAGCAGAGCAAAAATCACAACAGAGACAACGGGGCAGGGGATGGAGCTAAGACGGAGGAGTGGGGACATGTCAGGGAGGTGGGCTCAGGTGGTGACGGATAGGCTTGGGGGGGTGAGGACAGGAGAGGACCTCGGCTTGGGCCACAGGCTCTCCAGTAACCCCCTCCAGCTGAGATGATGAAACTTAAGAAGAAACAGGTTTGAGCAGAAGAGCAGAGC
>NW_007727682.1:104666-112392 GCF_000696425.1 Galeopterus variegatus
ACCCCCTCCAGCTGAGATGATGAAACTTAAGAAGAAACAGGTTTGAGCAGAAGAGCAGAGCTAGTGCAGGGGAGAGGGGTGTTGAGCAGGCAGCTGAGTACCAAGCCTGGGGGAAGGTCGGGGGCAGTTATCAGTCTGGGAGTCACTGGCTATGGACTAGATTGAAACCCAGGGAATGGGTGAGACAGCCAGGACGGAGTGTGGACAGGGTGGGGAAGGAGGCCCAGGCAAGCAATGGGAAACAGCAGCCTAAGAGCCGGAGCAGGAGCAGCCAGGGAAGCCACGGGGGGAAGCCATGGCGTGGTGTCACAGAGGCTGGGAGGAGGAGGTATTTCAAGAAGGGGGCATTCACCTGGGCTGAAAGCTGCTGAGAGATCAAGCAAGGTAAGACTGGACCAGGGGGTTTGGCAAGAGGGAGGTTATTGGTGACCTTGAGAGCTGTTTTGGAGGAGTGGTGGGGACAGAATACAAACACAGCTGGGGAGAAGGGCTGGGGAGGACGCAAGGCAGCGAGCATCGCCAACTCCTTCGAGAGGGGTTCCAGGGGAGGGGCTGGGAGGGGGAGGGTTTGGGAGGATGGCAGTCATTTGAGCATGTTCACATGTCCAAGGGATTGATTGGTCAGCAGAGGGGGAGGTAAGGACCGTGCAGGGGGAAGCGCTTCGAAGGTGGGGCTGGGGCTGGGACCCCACACACGCTGAGCTGACTGGCCTCTGACAGTGCGAGGACCACTCACCTCTCATCACAGCAGGAGGGGAGGCTGAGTGAGGGCCCCAGTGCACGCAGGTGGGTACGTGGTGCGGTGAAACATAGCCAGCAGGAAGGAGCACACCCCAGAGAAGTCCACTTCCCCACCCCTACCGGCGGCTGCAGGAGAAGCAGAGCGAGGCCAGCCTGGCTCCCTCTGTCCTTGCCCTCCAGCTCAGGGTTGTGTTTGGAATCAGGGTGGGGTGGGGAAACTGATGGCTTCCCCCAGGGGCTCTTAAAAACAAAGACACGAGCCAGAGAGAGGAGCTAATCCCCCTGTGGGAAAGTAGGGCACGCCCTGGGTCAGGAGGAAGAAGACACAGCAGGGGGTCCGGCTCTGGCCCCGGCTACTATGTGGCCCTGGTGAGGCCCACCTCTCTGGGCTGGCCTCGTCCCTTTCAGCAGGTCTAGAGCCTCTGGAGTCAGACCTGGATCTGCTGCCGCTTCTGCACTCACTTAGAGATTCAGGGTGATCCTCCAAGTCCCCTGCACTCTTTGATCCTCAGTGTCCTCATCTGTAAACGATGTAACTCTCCCTCCTGGAAGGGACAAGGGCATGTGTACCAAGTGCCCTGCTGGTGCTGAGCACAGAGTAGTGCCTTGCCAAGGGAGGTCCCACGCTGCCCTCTCTCCGCCTGCCCCAGGGTGTGCTGGCCGTGGCTGTGGCCCAGGTGTGCCACGTGGTACCCCTGGTGGTGGGTGGCATCTGCCAGTGCCTGGCCGAGCGCTACACCGTCATCCTGCTAGACGCGCTGCTGGGCCGCGTTGTGCCCCAGCTGGTGTGCGGCCTCATCCTGCGCTGCTCCAGCCAGGACGGTGCCGTCCCAGGTGAGCCTGCTGCCCACCCCACTCGCTGCGTGCTCTCCTCCTCCCCCGCATGGCCCCGCACCACCCTCTCCTCCGTGGTCCCCTGCCATGCCCTAGGGAGGTCAGGAACCAGCACCTCTGCAGGCGGCTCCCACTGTTTTCTCTCTAGCACTCACTGCCCTGCAGTCGCTGCCAGGAGATTGGCTGTCACAAGACAAGGAGTGTCGCCTCTGCATGTCTATGGCCACGCAGGCCGGGAATAGCAGCGAAAAGGCTACGCCACAGGCCATGCGCCAGGCCTGCCTCGGCTCCTCGCTGGACAAGCAGAAGGTGCGGGCGGGCACACAGGGGACTCAGGACCCAGGCCTGCCCACGGTTGAGGGTCCAGCCCAAGAAAGGCTTCACAGCCAGAGACACACAGGGTGCGGGCCAGCTGATAGTGGGGCTGTGACTGAGGGCAAAACCTGCTAAGAGTTGGGTGTTGCCTCTGGCTGGACAAAGGCGGCAGGCTCTGGAGGAGCAGCAGGCCTCCCTCATGGGTCAAGCATGCACGAGGCGAGTCCTCTTGGGCCCGGTTATCTCCCAGGAGCTGAGTAACACCAGGGCCAGTTCTAGAAGGGCAAGGGCCCAGCCTTCTCCCGAGGGTCCCGGTTCTGCTGCTGCTACTGACCCTCTTGAGGTGTGACTCAGGACAAGCCCCTCTGCAGAAGGAGAGGGCTGGGCTTGAGGGTCCTGGAGCCCCTGCCAATACTCAGTCGATGACAGTAAATTTCCTCCTTAAAGCAGGATGGCGTGCTGAGGCAAGCGGGCCTCTCCTCCCACGGTGCTCCCTGCTCAGTAACTTCCAGGGCTCTTCCCTGCACATCACATCAGGTCACAAACACCAGATGAACTTAAAGATTCCTTCTGGAACTGAAATTTAGAAGGAGGGGGAGGTGGTGGCTAAGATTCTACCTCTCTGCCTGAGTTTTAAGTCCCCCCATCTCCAATGTCATTGGCTTTTCTGACAGAAACCCTCCGTTTCAGCCCGCTCTGGCTTATTCAGGGTTTTACTTGTAGCCAGAGCTGTTCAGTGGGGGCTGATGGCTGGACCTAGACCCCGAGTCAGAAGGAAGCCGTGGAGGGATCCAGAGATGTGGAGAGGGCCTGGGCTGCGAGGCAGGAGGGTCCTGAGATGGGCCTGGGTCTATCCACAGCTGTGTCTGTCTCTTTCCTCAGTGTGAGCAATTTGTGGCGCAGCACATGCCCCAGCTACTGACCCTGGTGTCCAGGGGCTGGGATGCCCCTACCACCTGCCAGGTATACCCACCTCTCCCAGCGGGTCCTAGGACTTCCCTCAGCTCCTAGAGCCCCCAGTCTGTCTGGCCCATGATCCTCAGAGGCCCCATTCCCCTGAGTCCAGGGTAGTTCAGGTGCACAGGCCCAGGACTGGGAGATGCCCCGGCTGTTTTCATATAGAAAAGGCCATCTCAGAGGACTACAGGAAAAGCCACAACAGAATGGAGAAGGGGGAGCATGGAAAGGGAGAGACAGACTTAAGGAGTGTGGTCTGATGCCCATCAAGGGATGAAGCTGTGCTCATTGACAGTGTGTGCCCGGCGGGTGGGGGTAAAATGTGGGTGTTCAGGGTGAGTAGCCACCTCCTCAGGTTCTAAACCCCAAAGGCCCATGGCTCAGTGGCCTGAGGAGTCTACAAGTTCACCAAGAGTACCCACTAGGCAGCAGGTGGAGTGACAGCTGCCCCTTCCCAGAGGAGCCTCCATGCCCCCTCAGAGCTGGGGGTCCCCGGCCCTAACATTGTCCCTGTGGCAGGCCCTAGGGGCATGTGCAACCACCGTCAGCCCTCTCCAGTGTATCCCCCACTTCTGACGAGAACTCAGCTGTCCAGGTGAGTCCAGGCCCTTAACGAGGGGGAGGGGAGAGGACGGGAGGGGGCAGGTCCTGGCCCATCAGGGCGGGAGGCCCTTCTGTTCCCCACGTAGGAAGAGGCGGCCACTCTTGCTGGCTGCTCCGTCCCCCTTAGGGGGAGGGGAGAGGACGGGAGGGGGCAGGTCCTGGCCCATCAGGGCGAGAGGCCCTTCTGTTCCCCACGTAGGAAGAGGCGGCCACTCTTGCTGGCTGCTCCGTCCCCCTCTCACATTCACAGCTCGGGGCTCCTGAGGGCCTCTAGCAGCACTATCAGGAAAACACCCCTTCTCAGACCCTGGTCACTCCCCTCCCCTCAGAATCCCTGTCACCCTCAGTGCCAGGCCCAACTTCCAGCTCCTCTCGCCCTGTGCCAGCCCCCGGGTGAGACTAAGCACCTGCCTGAGGCCTCCCCTCACAGCTCGCCCTCGCTGACCTTCACGACTTGGTGTGTTCAGACCACGGCCAAGCTTTCCTGGAACTCAGGGGAAATCACACTTGCTGCCCGAAGCTATCACCCCCTCAGCCGGGAACTCCGCTGTCATGACACATTTCTCTCTCTCTGACTGTCATTTTCTAAGTCAGAGGTAGCACCTTAGGATGGAGGGTGGGTCAGATGCAGCCTGTGACCAGGTGCCTGGGGGACAGGAAATGACCCTGAAAGGGAAAGACACAGCAACAGTGTGCTTAAAGTGATTTTGAGAGCAAACGTGGCTCACTTTACAACTCTGTTCAGAGCCAACCCCTAACATGATGGTCATTTATTCATGTGTTCACTCATTTTCAAAAAATGTAATGAGTGCCTGAGGCCAGGCCACATCCTAGAGGCAAGAGCTGCAGCTGAGAGTAAAACGTGGGACCCCTGCCCTCCTGGAGCTCACACCCAGGTCCACCTCTTCAGCCCCGCTCCTGAAACCCCTGTTGGGGGTGGTAGGGAGGGGCTGTTTGCCCCAACTCAGACCTATCCCCCAGGGATGAGTTTAATGTGTCCCTCCCCCACAGATGACAGCTGGGGACCGGGGATGGGAGAGCCATGCAGGCCTGGGCAGTCATCTTTCCCCAGCTCCCAGAGCTCCCTTCCTTCCCTGTTGAAACAGGAAGAGCAGTGGGTTGGCTCGGGAGGCCTGGCTCCAGTCCCAGCTCTGCCATCAACTGGCTGTGGGTCCCCAGACAAGCTACGCAGCCCCTCTCTGGCTCTTTTTCCTCAGCTGCAGAGCAGGAGGAGCCGAATGGGATGGGAACTCGAGCTCTTGAGGCTGCTCTCAGGCCCCCTGACCCTGCCAGCTGCCCACACTTGCTCTCTCCACTCCTTTCCCCAAAAGAACCTTACACTGATGGCCACAAGCCCTAGGCTGTGCTCTCAGTCCTGTGCCAGGCTTGTCTGTTCCACAGACACAGATGTAACCACAGCGCGGCACCAGAGCCACTTTGGTCCTCTCGGGTGTGAGGCGCACCCAGGGCGGTATCCTGCAGAGGAGATCTGCAGAGGGGCGGGCAGCCTTCACCCCCAGCTCACACAGCCTCCCACAGGCTGGGCTGAAGACCATGGCTCCAAGAGGACAGCAGGACACAAGCTGGACCACCTCACCGACCCCCATGTGCTCAAGAGACTGCCTTTTATAGTTATTTGCTAACACTCCTATGAAAGAATAAAAGATGGGAACATAAAGCACTCTAAAAGACAGATACATGAAATTTTGAAATTAAGCTTTTTCCAAAAATCAGGAAATCCCTGGCATGGTCAAGTGTGGACACTGTGTGCTCCAGCAGGATAGCAAGTTGACTGGGCAGATTTTCATATCTGAAATGTTTGGCCGCTTGAGAGCTGTCATTTTGTTAAGATACGAAGAGGAGTTTTCATTTTATCTTTTTGTAAGGTGAACTTCCAACTTCCATTCGAAATTCCAAGGATGATTCTATATATCTCATTTCTGCTCTCATTTATCTCCTGACACCTCAGTTAGGGCTGTGCATGCTAAAAATCAGTTCAAAACTCAGAAACTACAGACAAAAAAAGAGTGGAAATCATCCACAACCCCACCCATCGCAGGAGAGAGCTATAGCAGGATGTATGTGTTGACACTGAACTTGGGACGTTTTCAGTCCTTCTCCCCACCCTCTGGCTCCACACCTCCACCATTCAGGCACCAGGAAAAGCTTCCTGTGCAACCTGCTCTTGAGCTGGGGATGAGACGCACAAAACCTTGGCCTCTGAATTGGAGCTCTTAAATAGACTTTTCTAAGTCTATAGCAGACTACTGTCTTGAAAGCTATTGTTTCAATGACAAAACCCAGGTCTCTACGAGAAAAGAGTGTTTTAATTAAAAAATAAAAATAAAAAGCTTGATTGGGAAGATGAAGAGCCAAAGCTTGAAGAAGGGGAGGCATTGACAATTTATCCCCCAAACAAGAGTGGGAATGAGTGCCTGATAATGGCAGAGAAGGTGTCACTCAAAAAGAGATCAAGAGTTGACAAGCTGGTAGGAGGAGATTTGGCAGGAAGGGGCTACACCTGAGACTCAGAGGGTGCCTGAGAAGTGCCCCACACCCTGCGCCCCCCAGAGGAAGGTGGGGGAAGAGGAGCTCCAGGAGAAAGCCGGGCCCAAGAGGAGGGGATTTGTTCTTTCACTTTCCAGGGTGCAGGCTTCTAAGGGAAGCCTGCCTCCAACATGACATCAGAAAGGGTGAGGAGCATGGCCTTCAGGAGGGGGCTCAGCAGACAGGATGATATCCCATAGCCCAAGAAGCAGTCAGAATTGGCTCTGGACAAGATGGCGGCCCCATAAGAGCCCAAGGTTGGGGACAAAGCAGTAACAGCAGATTTCACCATCTTGAGATGAGCAGAAATCAGACATGTGTACCAATGCTGGTGCAGGAAAGTGGTGACCAGGCAAGACAAGTGATGTGTCAGTGGAGACCTGGAGGACCAGGGAGAGCACAGTCTCTGACACCTCTCCTCACAGGGCAATCTGTAAATCATTCCCAGGGAAAAGGGAAGGATTCCCAAGGGAGGCTGAATATTCAACAAGAAGGGCTGAGTTACTTTCAAATGGAAATAGTACAGTTTGAGGGCTCATGAGCCAAAATAAGTTTTGTGGGTTTTTTTATCGAAACATCAATTGTACACATCTGTGGGGTACAGCGTTGAATATCAATACCTGTGTACATTATGTGATGCTCAAATCAGGATATTTAGTACATTCAGCATTACATAATATAATCATTTTTTGTGGCCCTTTATCAATTTCTGACTAACCGTCTCCCCCTCCCCCTTTCCCACCTCTGGTGACCTCAGTTACATTCTCTCCTTTTGAAAGATCAATGAATTATTGTGATTGCTGTTATTTCTTTTTTTTTTCGCTCCCACTTAGGAGGACATGCAGTATTTCTTTCTGTGCCTGGCTTATTTCACTTAATTTTCTCTGAGTTCATCCATGTTGCTGCAAATGACAGAATTTCATTCTTTCTATGGTATAGTAATATTCCATTGTGTATATATGCCACATTTTTCTTATTCAGACATTTGTTGATGGACATTTATGTTGGTTCCAACTCTTGGCTATTGTAAATAGTGCTGCGATAAACATGGGAGTACAGGTATCTATCCCTTCAACATGATGATTTCCATTCCTCTGGGTATACACCCAGCATTGGGATTGCTGGATTATATGGCAGACCTATCTGCAGTTGTTTGGGGAACCTACTGTTTTCCATAATAACTGCTAATTTACAGTCCCAGCAACAGTGTAGGAAGGTTCCCTTTTCTCCATATCCTTGGCAACATTTGTTATTCTCTGTCTTCCAAAATGAGTTGTTACAAATAAAGACAGTTACATTTATGTCTCCCTGATGAATGACTGAAAATCTAAATCCACAACACAATCATTATTAACACTTTATTAGATATCATACCAAACCTTTCTGTGCACATATACAAAAATAGATACAGCAGCTTTGCAAAAATGGGAACATCCCACACATGCTGCTTTGTAGCCTGATCGTTCATTTAACAATAACCTTTCCAGGTCGATAAATACAGGCATCTACCATCATTGCTAATCATCACGACTTTTTTTTTTTTGTTAACAAACTCTTTCCTTTTTTTTTTTTGTCTTTTTTCCGTGTCCGGCAACAGATCGCAACCCTCAGTGTTGCCCCCGTACCGGACCGGGGACCGGCGACGAGATCGCAAGCCTCGGCGTTGCTCCCGCGCCTTGCTCAGCCAGTGAGCGGGAGCCGGTCTGTACGTGGGATCCGAACCCTCGGA
>NW_007727682.1:112483-116781 GCF_000696425.1 Galeopterus variegatus
GGGGGGGGGCCGGTCTGTGCGTGGGAGCCGAGCGCTCGGACGGGGGCGCTGCCGCGCTTCCCAAGCGGCGCACTATCCAGTGCGCCACCGGGCCGGCCCATCTCTTTCCTTTTTTAAACTTTTTTTTTTTTTAAATGACAAGGGGATCTTAACCCTTGACTTGGTGTTGTCAGCACCACACTCTCCCAAGTGAGCCAACCAGCCATCCCTATATAGGGATCCGAACCCGTGGCCTTGGTGTTATCAGCACCACACTCTCCCAAGTGAGCCACGGGCTGGCCCTCTTTTTTAAACTATTAACAATGTTGTGAAGAATAAAAATCTTTACACTTACATCTTTCCTAGTATCATTATTTCCTTAGAATCTTTTTAACTTTCCAAAGAAGTGCCTTTATTTATTTACAGGGCTTAGGAATTTTTACTTTTAATATAGGCTGCATTACACACTGGCCCTCAGTACATGTGACTCTTTTCCATTCTCACCAACCTTGGGCATTAGCGATCTTTCAAATCTTCGCTAATCCAACCTATGAAAAAGTGACCTCTCACGGTTGTTCTAATTTGTATTTCTTTGGTTATTGAATAAACATCTTTTTACATGTTTATTGGACATTTATACTTCATTTTTAGTGAAATGCCTATTTAGGTTTCTTGCCCAATTTTTCATCGAGGTGTTCTTTTTCTTATTGTTTTAGCAGTAAAAATATATTAGGTATACTTATTTTCGGTCCTTTTTAGTGAAATGCCTATTTAGGTTTCTTGCCCAATTTTTCATCGGGGTGTTCTTTTTCTTATTGTTTTAGCAGTAAAAATATATTAGGTATACTTATTTTCGGTCCTATATGCTGCAAATTTTTCTGTCTTCAATTTAGGATCTGTTTTCCATATACCTATCTTTTCCTTTGTAACTTCTGGCTTTGGGGTCATCCTAAGAAAGCATGAATTTCGCCACTTCATCTGTGGTTCAGATTCTGGCCAGAGCCCAAAGTCTCCAAAAGAGAAGTGCATGGTTGGATTATGGATGTGAAAACATGGAGGGCAAGCCCATGGGTCAGACAGCAGTGGTGAAAGCAAGTCACATGTCACCCACAAAGGATCTTAAGCTATTGCACTCAGGATATGACAGTCAGCACTGAGAAGTGGTCTTCTCCGATCTTCAGCTTTTAGGTGACAGTATCTATTTTAATCACCATCTTGAAGAGTATAAAAAAACAAAATCATGTGTGCAAAAGGATAACACAGAGCATACATACTTAGTACTAAAGCATTTGCTCAGCACAGGTGATTGACTCCCAAGTGCCAAGCATTTCCCTGTGGCTGGGTACAAAAGACACAATTCTTGTATGTCGCTTGGAACTTAAGAGTCTGGTTAAGAAAACAGGCATTAATCACAGGGAAAAAACGGAATTCTTCAGGTGTAATAAAGCCTATGAATCAGAGATATACATTGTATTAGTGGGTATGAGAGGTCACAGAGGAGACAGAAGAGCAAGAGTTAAAAGGGAAAGGAGCATCCCTCACAGAGGACACAGATGGCACAAAGGCCTTGTGTCATGTGGCACATCTGAGTAACAGAATAAAGATCAGTGAGCCTGGGATCAAGAACAAGCAGAAACTTCCTGAGAAATGAGGCTAGCAGCTAAGGATTTTAGTCTTTAACCTAAGAGCCAATGAAGTGTCTTTAAACAGGAGATCAGGGTGTGGGGGAGAAATGACTTGGTTAGATCTGTGTTTCAAAAGATTATTTCCAGCTAAAATGGTGATGAACTGGTGACAGGAGGCAAGAAAATGTGGAGAGACCTGTTGAGAGACCAATGCAAACAGAAACTGGCAATAGCTTAGACTAGAATGACAGTAACAGAGGGCTATGCAGAAGTCAGAGAACAACTGGACTATCATAATCAGATGGTGACTCCAATTGAAGCTGCTGTCCCAGATGATAGCATTTTTACTAATACAACTCAGCCCCTGGCACTTGGTATGCACCTATCAAGTTGGTATCAAATTGGTATTTCTCCATACCAATTTATAAGGATCAGCAGAAGTAGTGTGCTTTCTATCTGGCACAGCCAAAAGTGTTGTTTCGGTGCTGCTTTAGAACTATGTCAATTTCTCAGCTCTCTACCATAACATGAGTATAGTCCACAGAGATCTTAATTGTCTTGACATTCAATAAAATATCACACTCATCCACTACATTGATGATACTATGCTGATTGGATCTGATGAGCAGGAAGTACCAAGTGCTTTCGATGCCTTAGTAAGACATAAGCAAACAAAAAGTTGGAAGTCAAATCCCCAAACAATTAAGAGGCTGCCGCCTAATGAAGTTTCTGGGGGATCAGTGGTATAAAGCATGTCAAACTATCCTCTCCAAGGAAACAGACAAGTTGCCATACCTCATACCATCTGCCACACACATTAAAAAAAAAAAAAGTTTGGTAGGCTTTTGGCTTTTTGAGTGTGTTACTTTGACCTACAGCCACTCATTTCAGTGGGGGAACCAGAACAAAAGAAGATTCTGGATTGTAAGGCCCAATGCTATTTTGAAGTGTCCAAGGCAAATAGAAAAGCTGTACGGAACCTCTGGCAAGCCCCAAGGATAAGCACAGGGCTGAAGTCCAGGATTTTGGAGCAAGTCTATGCCCTCTTCTGCAGCTATTCTCTTTTGAGAAACAGCTACTGGCTAGATTTGGGTTGCAGTAGAGACTGAGCAGCTAACCATGGTACATCAGCGGATGGTGTATCCTGAGCCTCCGCTCATGAACTGGCTGTTGCCTGACTCACCTACGGGATGTATGCAGCTGCAATCTATCATTAAATGGAACTAATATATGAAACCAAGTTCAGGCAGGTCCAAAAGGTCCCAGTAGGTTACATGAGCTGATGGCTTTGATTCCTTTGACATCAACTCTCACTGCATTGCCTCCTCTCCCTCAGCCCATGCCTATTGCCTCCTGGGTGTTCCTTAAGACCAGCTGACCAAGGAAGACAAAACTCAAGCCTGGCATATAGACGGGCTTGTACAACATGCTGGTACAACCCACAAGTGGACAGGTGCAGAACTTCATTCCCACTCAAGGGTGACACCAAAGGATAGTAGTGTCCTCCCAGTTATCTCACGGCCTTATAACATCAAGGTCAAGGGTTCTGTTCCCCGTACCAACCAGCCACCAAAAAAAAAAAAAGGAACAGGATTGTAAGACTGGTGAAAAGAAGTCTGGGGAAGAGGTACATGGATCCACCCCCTTAAGTGAGTGTATACCATGAAAATGTGTGTCCCATATGAATGCCCACCAAAAGGCATCCACTGCAGAGGAACTCAACAATCAGGTGTACACAAATGACATGGTCTGTGTATGTCAGTCAGCAGCCTCTTTCTCCAGTCACTCCCAGTGCTTGCTCAATGAGTCCATGAGCCACTTTGGCAGAGATGGACAGCATGGGATCAACACAGACTTCCCTTCCCCTAATCTGAGTACTACTTCTGCTGAGTGCCTGATTTACCAATAGCAGAGATTAACATTGAGTTCCTGATATGGCACCATTCCTCATGGTCATCAGCCTGGTACCAGGTGGCTGGGTGATTATTCCATTATTCCATCATGGAGGAGGCAGAGATTCATCCTCAGAGGAACAGGAACACTCTTGATATGGATTTGCTTTCCCTGCCAGCACCTCCATCCATGGATTCACAGAATGTCTTATCAGCTATTACGGTATTCAACACTGCATTGCCTTTGATCAAAAAACTCTTTTCAAAGCAATGAAGTACAGCAATGGCCTCATACCCATAAAATTCACTCGTCTTAGCATATACTCCACCATCTGGAAGCAGCCAGCCTAACCGAAAGGTAGATTGGCTTACTGAAAGCTCAGTTACAGCACCAGTTGGTATTTTGTTTTACAGGATGCAGTATATGCTTTGAATTAGAGACCATTCTATGGTGCTATCTTTCCCATAGCCAAATACATTGGTCTAGAAAACGGATACATGTCAGATTGACTCTTCTACTACACTTTATAATCTTCTTGCAGAATTCTTGCTTCCTGTCCCAGCAACTTTGAGGTCCATTGGTTTGGAGACTCACCTTAGTCTTCAGAGGAGAATTGCTTTTACCAGAGGACACAACAATGGTTCCACTAAGATGAGACACCTGGACATTTTGGGCTCCTTATGCTGCTGAACAAGCCTAAGGAAGTGGCTGGGGGGGGGGGGGGGGTAATCTACTTGTCAGAGTGTTTGATCCCAATTACAAAGAAGAAACTGAGTTCCTTCTACACAATGGAGGCAAAAT
>NW_007727682.1:116791-119229 GCF_000696425.1 Galeopterus variegatus
GGGGGGGGGGGGGGGGGGGGGTGGGGTAATCTACTTGTCAGAGTGTTTGATCCCAATTACAAAGAAGAAACTGAGTTCCTTCTACACAATGGAGGCAAAATGGACGATGTCTAACAGTAAAGGTTAATGGAAAACGACATCATCCAAAAAGGGGGGGGGGCAAGATGACTTAGGGGTCCTTAGGGACTGAAAGTTCAGGTCACTCTACCAGGTAAAGAATCCTGACTAGCTAAGGTTCAGATTGAGAACCTTAGAAGAAATATGGAATGGGTAGTGGAAGAAGCAAAGAAAGCAGAGATACCAGTTACAGCCTAACCTTAGAAGAAATATGGAATGGGTAGTGGAAGAAGCAAAGAAAGCAGAGATACCAGTTACAGCCTTGTGACCAACTACAGAAATGAAGACTGTAGTAGCTTTGCTTATTTTCTACATACATGATGATTTGTATATGCTAACTGTTTTCTCTCTACTTCCCATTTTTATTTTATATACAGGCTATTAGAAGTTAACTTTACAAGTTAGTATTTAGGTAACAATATTCAGTAGGACAGTGACTGGATTTGAGGAGTCAATGACTGTAGCAACTGTATCTCATTTTGGGAAAGGATAGAAACTTGTCCACTTGTAAGAAGGGTAGCTGATTTTGTTAGGCAGAAATATAGAATTGTTTTCTTTGTTGTCCTTTCATAGGATTTAAAATTTATGTAGAAAGAGTATACATGGAAGCTGAGTTGTCAAAGGGGTGGACTGTGCCAGTTATCAATTTACTGCCTCTCGGCTCCAAATTCATCCTTTTTGCCTGCTCTCTGAAAACGGATCTGGGCCCTTTAGATTTTCCCTTGCCAGTTGGCACTGAGGTTTTATCAGAAGTGGGCACTAAAGAGACACTGCAGGAAGAAAGGGCTTTGCTTCCTGGTTGTGTTATGCTCACTTGAAAATAGCACGTGCAGCTTTCTCTAGCTCCAGGCTCCTGCAGTACACATCAGCCAGCAACATCTGGTACCCAGAAGCTTCACTTCGTACTCTCTCCTCCCCAGACAGTTTTGTAGCAGAGTACCTCCAGTGAGACACCTCCCATGAATGGTTTTCCCCAACACACTACAAAGCAGGTTTTTAATGAGTTCCAGAGGGCAGATTTTCAGTAAAGTCTGGATCTTGGTTTTGGATACTCTACATCAACCCTAGAGGTAATGGCTGCTCCTTGTATGTTATTCCCACATTCTTTAGAGTTCTCTTTACTTATTACTAGCCAATTCCTCATCACTCCAAACCCCTGCTGTAATTAATAATTATTGAAATTAAACTTTTCTTGATCAAATTATTATGCGGTTTCTGTCTCCTGATTAGGCCCAGACTGATTGGACCTGGTCTAAGCCAGCACAAGCTTAGACTAGATGATGGCAGAAAACAAGAAGTGGATAGGTTGTTCAAGAGACACAAAGTAAAACTGATAGGACTTGGTAAGAGAGTAGACAAGGGAAATGGGAGGGGCAGGATAAAAGATGATAAATGATGACTCCTGGATAAATTTCTGTCTTATATAACTGGATGGATGGCATAATCTTTCACCTAGAAGATACTGGAAAAGGGACAAGTTTGAGAGGAAAACTAACAAACTCAGTTTTGAACAATGCTGAGTTTGAGTTGACTTTAAGACACTCAAGTAGGCATTTGGCTCTAAAGGTCAAAAATTAAGAGAAGTCACAATTAAGATTTGTTTATGAATCATCCCCCTAAAAGCAGGAAGTGAAGCCACAAGCATAACTAAAATGGCCTAGGGAAAAAGTAAATAGTGAGAAGGGAGGGCCTAGGACTGAATTTTAAGGAATCCCAACTTTTAATGAGTGGATAGCATAGATAAGTCTAAGAAGGAAATGCTGGTGCTGCCAAAGAGGTAGAGAAAAATAGGGACAGTGCTGTGTCCAAGAAGTAAAGGTTGGCAGTCCTAGAAGTGCCCAGCTCCTGTCTCCTCAAGAGAGCTGGCTGTGGTTGACTGGCTACCTCCAGTTGCTGTACCTTCAGACATCCCACCTCTTTGGAGCTGCCACGAGTGCTCATGCCAGGGCCACACTTCCTCTAGGCTGCTCAGGGTCAATAACTGAGCTTGATGGAAGTCATTTCTGCCCGATTCTTCTGACAGGCAATCATTGCTCTGGAGCTCCCTACTGGCCTGGCTGACACTTTCTCAGAATTGCACTGCAATGAGAAGCTCTCCCTATTTCCTTTCTTCCCTCTTCCCTTACACAGACCTGCACTGCAGTCTGAAACTGCCCACCTCCAGCCTTCTAGTTAAGCACAATAACAATTTATCACTTTTAGTCAGATTTTTTTTTTTTTTTTTTTAAAGATGACCAGTAGGGCCGGCCTGGTGGCACACTGGATAGTGCGCCGCTTGGGAAGCGTGGCGGCGCTCCCGCCCGAGGGTTCGGATCCCACAT
>NW_007727682.1:120099-123060 GCF_000696425.1 Galeopterus variegatus
TTCCCTATTCTTTTCTGAAAATCTCTGCTTAGCTTTCAGGGCCACATAATCTGGCCCCACCTCACTCCTCAGTACATCCCAGTAGACACCTGGGCCTCCAAACATGGTTCTTTGTGTGCAGTTTTTTGGTTTTTTTTTTTTTTTTTTTTTTTTTTTTTGGCAGCTGGCCAGTACAGGGATCTGAACCCATGACCTTGGAGTTGTAAGGCTATGCACTAACCAACTGAGCTAACCAGCCAGTCCAACCAAGGTTCTTACCCAATCCCGCTTCCTGCTGTGGCCTACATCACTTCTTTCACTGGCCCCACACCCCACCTATTCGGTGCTCACCCAATCTGTGGCCAACTCACCTGAATGTAAGCCTCCGACAGTGTGATCATCTGGGGAAGAATGTCCGTCACCTGAAGGTCTTGCAGTTCATACCATTTGCCGGTCCCCTGTATAAAGTATGAAGGGCTAGGTTATTTAGCCTACTCGCTAAAACCAAAAGGATGTAGAAGGAAGGGACTGCAGCTAAGAGTTAGAAAAATCAGAAGAACAGCCGTTAGACATCACACAGCAAGAGTCATAAAGAAGAGGGGGCATGACCTCAGGTGGGTCAATTAACAGAGCTTTTGGTGTGTCAATCATGGCAAACTTAATTCCTCAAAGTAAAATGGAGTCTCAAACACTTCTGAATACCTTTAAGAATTTAGGTAGACACTAAAGAGAAAGAGGAAGCCCTAAGACACTCACCTAAGATGTGTCTTTCCTGCTCAGAAATAACAGACTAAACATACTCACATACTCATCTCCTACAGGTGCACAGTACCGACTACTGGGAAAACCTAAAAGTGGACATTCCCACCCTGCATACCCTCATGCCAAGAACAGAAGCAATAAACAGTCAAAAAAAAGTGTCCTTGGTGAACACTTTCCACCAGAGTAAGCTGTCTCCTTCAGCCTGCAAAACTAGTACTGCAAATACAGCAAAACCCCCCTCACTTCTTGCTTCCATAAGCAAGGAGGAAAGAGGTTTCTGAACTAAGGCAAAAGCACTTTTGGGGCCGGCCCGGTGGCGCACTGCTACAGTGCGCCGCTTGGGAGCGCAGCAGCGCTCNAAAAAAAAAAAAGATGACCAGTAAGGGGATCTTAACCCTTGGCTTGGTGTTGTCAGTACTACGCTCAGCCAGTAAGCGAACTGGCCATCCCTATCTATATAGGATCCGAACACATGGCCTTGGTGTTATCAGCACTGCACTCTCCCGAGTGAGCCATGGGCTGGCCCTTAGTCAAATATTTTGTTACTTAGAGAGATATGCACCCTGACATACCACCCACAAGCTGACAGCAAGAGATAAGCATGATGTCCACAGACAACAGACTGCAGGGTAGTCAGTCTATGAAGACTAAAAAGGAAAATAAATCTTTCCCTTAGCCAGCTGCCTAAGGGAAGGATATAAAATAAGCAGCTGGTTTAAGAAAAAGAAAATATTTAATCCATTCCAAAAATCACATAAGGAAATGAAGGGAACCACAGGAAAATTATCTACCTACAATAGACAGAGGATGCTATGGGCTTCGTGCTTATTCCTGAAATCCCAAGGCTTGATGTTTAGAAGAAACTATCTGTCCCTCAGGTACTCCTAGCTACTCAGAAATAAATTACACACATCTGTAAGAGTTCTTCCCTACTAAAGCTAGAAGTAAGCTAAGCTAGACAAGAAAGAGAAAGGAGCATCCATCAACAATAAACTGATCAAAGAACAGGTGGTTGACAGCGCAGAGCCATCCCAGGCTGGTGAGCTCCTCTGAGGCTCTGGCATAGCCTTAAACAGGGCTGGCCCAGGGAAGCTGCCAGTCAGTCTATGTTCAGCTACAGCTTCAGTATTCTTATTTACTGTTTTCAGCCAAAGCCCTCAGGAACAAAGCCCCAGACACCTCCATCAAGCCCCCTGCTGGTTGGTTTCATCATTATCTCGCCTCTTCCAAATCTGTAAGAAATGAAAACAACAGACACTGAAGAGCTGGTTTAGGAGGAATTCAGTCAACAGATATTTACCAAGTTCCTATCCTATGTCAGGAAAGGAACAATCCAGCACCCTATTTACATATCTACTTCATCCCCTGGAACTAACCTTTCAGAAAATTCTCTCTCATTCAGTTTTCCTTTGTCCACCCACCCTCTCCTTTTCTTACTTCCCATTCTAAACTGCCTTTCTAAAAAAGAACGCAAGGCCAGGTCTTTCTTCCACCTTAGATAAAGCCACTGAGAAAAGAGTTATCTCTAGAATTACAAGTAGCTCTCTTCTCTTTTCAAAGCTATGTTTTTTTTTTAGTCTACATCTTCTCTTGCCAGGTACTAGGATAGTTACAAAAAGAGAAGACAGATACTCTGCTCCAAAGGTTCTCAATCCGATGGAGAAGACAGTCCAAATAATATGGTGGACACACCAAAAAAACATGTAGAAAGTGCTGCAGGGTCACCAAGAAGAATGCTGATTCTGCCTGGGGCCCTGGGGAAAGCTCCTGGGATGACTTCTAGCCGGCCTCCCAGATAAGTCCAGGCTCTTCCTCCTTGACCAAACACCTCTGCAAAACTAGACTGGCCATAAAAAACTAACCTGGCCTTCCTCGCTCACTCATAAATCTTCCATGCTTCCCTATTCTTTTCTGAAAATCTCTGCTTAGCTTTCAGGGCCACATAATCTGGCCCCACCTCACTCCTCAGTACATCCCAGTAGACACCTGGGCCTCCAAACATGGTTCTTTGTGTGCAGTTTTTTGGTTGGTTTTTTTTTTTTTTTTTTTTTTTGGCAGCTGGCCAGTACAGGGATCTGAACCCATGACCTTGGAGTTGTAAGGCTATGCACTAACCAACTGAGCTAACCAGCCAGTCCAACCAAGGTTCTTACCCAATCCCGCTTCCTGCTGTGGCCTACATCACTTCTTTCACTGGCCCCACACCCCACCTATTCGGTG
>NW_007727682.1:123620-125283 GCF_000696425.1 Galeopterus variegatus
AAAAAAAAAAAAAGCACTTTTGGAAGCCTGCCTGCCTCACCCATCCAAATTTCTAAGAAATGCCAAAGGGCAATTCTATAGTATAGAATATAGATATTCCAGATATTCTGAACATCCCAATAGTTCAGAATACAGGAAACATAAAGAAAGCTCAGGATCACATCAACAAGTCCCCATTCCTGGTTCAAGGACTGACTAAGAACATGGGCTTTGAAGCCAAGTTTCTGGGTTCATATCCCAATCCTTCTGACTTCAGATAAATCACTCAAACTCTGAGCCTGGGTTTCCTTGTATGTTAAAAAAAAATACTGACAGCTGTCTTGGATGTGTGTTTTAAGGACAGAAATGAGATTTTCATACATTAAGCACTTGGCATACTTTGTAGCACATAGTAACGCACTTCATCAACAAAAACTAGTTATTAAACCTTCAGTTGCTAAAGAGACTAATCAAATTAGAAGATCTATTATATTAATCTGTGTGATACCAAATATATCTCAAGTACATGTTTTATCTGTTTTCAGCTTGAGACAAAGTCACAAAGTTTCTGAGCAGAAAGGGAGCCTCTGAACTACTGCTTCTTCACAAACTTTAATTTCGTACAAATCAGAGGGTCTTGTTAAAATGCAGACTCTGATTCAGGAGGTTTGGAGAGGCCCAGGATTCTGCAATTCTATTTATTTATTTATTTATTTATTTATTGTCTTTTTTTTTGTGACCGGCCGTGCTCAGCCAGTGAGCGCACCAGCCATCACCTATAAAGGATCCGAACCCGCGGCGGGAGCGCTGCTGCGCTCCCAGCACCGCACTCTCCCAAGTGTGCCACGGGGCCGGCCCTGCAATTCTAACCAGCTCTCAGGTGATGCTGCTTGCTGGTCCGAGGACCCCAGTTTGGGTGGTAAGGCTCTAGTCTGGGAAGGAGGTTCTCACCTTGGCTGCACATTGGAATCTCCCGGGGACTGTTAAAACACCACAATGCCTGGTCCCACCTCCAGATAATCTAATGCAGAGTCTCTTAATCTTGACATCGACTGACGTTTTAGGCCAGATAATTCTTTGCTGTAGGGTGTAGCAGTATCCCTTGCCTCTACCCCAGTTGAAAACCACAGTTCTAATTTAACTGGCCTGGGATGGTGACAAGGCAACAGGACTTTAAAAAGCTCCCCAGGTGACATTTCTCTCCTGTCCGTGGACATCAGAGCTTGGGACTCTTCAGCTTTTGGGTTCTAGGACTTACACCAAGGACACCATCTGCTTCCATGGTTTGAGGCCTTTGGACTTGGACCGAGCCATACTACTGGCATCCAGTTTATAGACGGCCTATGGTGGGACTTTTCTTCATAGCCATGTGAGATAGCTTGGGCCGCCGCCACCAGAGGAGCGGCCGTCTATTGTCTTTCCCCGCGGCGAAAGTGCGGAGCTGCTCCGGCTCAGCCCGTGAGGGAGCCCCAGGAGCCGCAGGGAAGTTCCAAGGTGGTCTGTGAAACCCTGCCACGATGAATAAACATCAAAGAAAAGACACCAGAAATACAAAAACCAAGAAAGTACACCACCCAAAGATAATAAATCTCAAGCTCTAGACCCTATAGAAAAGAAGTCCTCGAAATGACTGACAAGGAATTTTGAGTGATAATTCTAAGGAAACTGAATGCGATACAAGAAA
>NW_007727682.1:127995-128200 GCF_000696425.1 Galeopterus variegatus
ACAGCCATCTGATCTTTGACAAAGGCACCAAGCCTATTCACTGGGGAAGAGACTACCTCTTTAGCAAATGGTGCTGGGAAAACTGGATATCAATATGCAGGAAAATGAAACTAGACCCATACCTTTCACCATACACTAAAGTCAACTCAAAATGGATTAAAGAATTAAATATACACCCTGAAACAATAAAACTTCTTAAAGAAAA
>NW_007727682.1:129200-142031 GCF_000696425.1 Galeopterus variegatus
AGGAACCTCCATACCATTTTCCATAGAGGCTCCGGAAAATGTGGTATATCTACACAATGGATGGTATATCTACTACTCAGCTATAAAAACGAATGAAATACTGCCATTTGCAACAACATGGATGGACCTTGAGAGAATTATATTAAGTGAAATAAGTCAGGCACAGAAAGAGAAATACCACATGTTCTCACTTACTGGTGGGAGCTAAAAATAAATAAATAAATACACACACACACACACACACACACACACACACACACACAATCCGGGGGGCGGGGGGGGAAGAAGACTTAACAACTACAACTCCTTGAAGTTGATACAACAAGCAAACAGAAAGGACATTGCTGGGTGGGAGGGTGGAGAGGGAGGAGGGAGGGGGGTTTCGGTAATGGGCCACAATAATCAACCTCATTGTATATCGACAAAATAAAATTAAAAAATAAATAAATAAAATAAAAAGCTCCCCAGGTGAGTCCAATGTGCAGCCAAAATTGAGAACCCCTGCCTTAAACTAAACACTGACAGCTCTATTACTTGCAGAGTCCCAAAGCCAAGGCCAAGCAAGGGCAAACTGAAGGGAGCTGCCCTCTGAAATGTCAAAGGAACACCACCTGTTTCTGCCACTCTGTGCCATGAGACAGTCAGTAGCCACTCACGTGATGAAGCACATGGATCCGGTAGGAGCCCTCAGAAGGCTTGCCATCGTGTACGATGTTTGCAATGAGGTCATAAGTGGTGTTCTTGTGTACTGCTTGTACTTCTTCAGACAAGTATTCCCTCAGATCCACGTTTCTGGTGATGATGAAAATAAAGCCAGAATATGAGACAAGGGCTATGAGATTAGAGAAACTGTACTACAGAAATGGATCACACAGCACTTGAATCCTATTTTAGGACCCTAGCTCTGGGTAGGCTTGCAGAGCCAGGAAAGTCCAGATTTGTTGGACTCCAAAATTTGCCAACAAGAATGATGGTCTCTCTGGAAAAAGTGCCTTTTAAAGAATGTCTAGGAGCAAAAAGTGCAGGGTCTAGACTCATTCCAACTTGAACTGGAATCCTGGCTCTGCCTCTTCGGAGCTGTGCGTGAGTTGAAGCAGGTTACACAACCGAAGCCTCTTCTATGATACAAGACTGAGAGTCACTATCTCCTGCAGGATGGTGAGGAGTAAGTGAGATAACTGGTGGATTTCATCCTACTCACCATCCTATCTGGGAATTCAGCTGCGGCTGCATGGTATCAGTCAACACTTGATCTCTGGACTTAGGCTATGGAAGGCCTAAATATGTGATTATCGTGCTGCTGGACGTCATCATTGTAACAACCTCAACATGACAAACAAGGCAGATCATCCAGATTTATTTTTCTTTTATTTTCTGAGACCTTGCTTCTTTACTTGATTGTTTTTTTCTTTTATTCAAGTAAGTGGCAGACCAGATTCAAGTAGCAGAAACCTACCCAAGCTAGCTTAAGCACAAAAGGGGACTCTATTCAAGGTTTTCAGACTAGGAAATGCACTGGAACCAGGTACTAGAAAAAAAACAGGATCCAAGAGAGCCACATGCCCTCTTTTCTGCCTTCTTTGGACATCAGCTTTATTCCTCTCCTTTACTTTGGAGCCCAGCTTTCTCTTTTTTATATGACCCACACCTTGGCTACCCCACAGGTTCCAAATTTCTCAGTTCTGTTTGCCAAAGAGACTACTGACTAGGTTCCTTCAACTGGGACTTAGAAACATTAGATTTATTTTTAATATCTGAACATTCACTTCTAAATATGGAGAAGCATTCTTGATGTACTGGAATAAAATCTTCTCCTTTGTTTCATGTGTTGAATTTTATCCAACAGTTAAAGTATAAATGTACATCGGGTATTACAAAGTAAAGTGCTATATGATAAATGCTTATTGTGAAGATTGTACAAAGACAATTGTGAAGAACATTCAAATAGTTAAATAGGGAAACAGATCAACAACTAACATAAATATTAAGAGAATATATTAACCACCTAATTTGTAGGAACCTATGAATATTTACAAAACTTTAAATAATACATATCTCCCTTTGAATTTAGACTATGTAAATATATTAATTGTTCAAATATACAAAGAGTTTTAAATGTAAACTATGTAGTAATAAACAAACATACAACTTTGTTCTAATTATTTTATGCAGCTCTCCATGTGTTGGTGATAGCTACTTGTTTCTACTGACTGACAGTGTCCCATATATAACAGTCAGATTGTGATAAATATTCACTGTTAAAGATAATTTAGATATGAGTCCTAAGAAATCCACATGCGCTCTAGATGGTCATCCTGCCTGCCAGCTGCTAAAAGCTAACTTCTGTTATTTTCCCTTCAGCTTGAACAACAGCTGTCCAGACTCTTCTGAATGAGTCCTAGAGAAGCCTCCAGGAGTGTTTATACTTAAGATTTCATGACTGAACCAAAACTATTCAAGTGGCAAAAAGAATGAATTAACATTTAATCATTTTGTTTTAGAAAATAGGTCAAGGAGCTAATACCAAGGTCAAGGGTTCAGATCCCTGCACTGGCTAGCCACCAAAAAAAAAAAAAAAAAAAAAAAAAAAAAAAAGAAAATAGGCAAAGGAGCAAATCATACTCATCTCCCAATCTGACCAACAATCCAGTTTAGAGAACTAATTAACTGAAAGTAAAGCTTTAACCTGTCCTCAAAAGACCATATCTCCAACTGGGCGACAGCAGGCTAGTCAGTTCTATAGCAATGGAGGGCATTCTGGGAATGCTGGTGGCAGCAGGGGTGGAGGCTCCTCTGGCTATGGCTCCTACTGTCAAAGCAAGAACTACAACTTGCTGGTGCCCCCAAAACATGCTGGGAAGCAGCAGCCACATGGAGGTCAGCAGAAGACCTCCTATGGCTCGGACAACCAGTTCCCCCACAGCCAACAGCAGTCGGACAACCAGAGCCAGTGCAGCAACTACGGATCCCCACAGGGCGAAAAGAAAGGCTGTAACCATGGCAAAGGCGACTCCTCTTCCTACTGCAACTCCTACAGCGGGGGCAGCTACGACTACAACTACGAGAGCAAATTCAACTACAGTAGCTATGGCGTGGGCGGGTCATCCTACAACCCAGGTCACATGGGGATTCTGGGGGCGGCTCCTCACTGAAGGCAAACAAGGAGGCTATTCGTCACGGTCCAACAACAACTCCCCCAGGTCTGGCCGGAATGACAGTGGCTCTCCCAGCTCCTGCCTGTCCTCACAGAGCAGCTACAGCCAAAACACAGACCAGAGTATGAACTATAAGTACAGAGAAAGCCTCCACAGGGGCAGGGGGGAGACTTGTACCTTCTTATTTACTCCTCCCCACTGGAAAATTCAGTTCCCACATCACAGTTAACATGTCAGCCGGCCCCTCTAGGCCCCTGCCCTGTTGCCAAGTTGGGAGATGCAGTGAGTCACTCCCGTGACCCATTCTGTGACCCATATTTAGCTGTGTTTGGCACTCTGTCTTCAATGGTTTGTCAGTTGCCATTACAACTTTGGGTAGAGGTTTTTTTAAGTTCTTGAAGTTCAGTATCCTTCTGTCTATTGACAATGGGTGTTAGAGTCAACTCAGTTTCTCTTTAAATAGTGACAGAAGGGATAGGTCATCTGGTAATGCTTTTGTGAAGTGAGAGTTAAATGAGCTTTCTGTAATTTAATGCTTTAGTGTTTCATTTTTATAAGTGAAGATTTTATTTTAAAAACCAGTGGGACAGAGTGGGGTTTTTTGGTATGTCTGGATCATTTTCAGGCAGTATATCTAAATTAAGCTAAATGTAGACAAATAAAGAAAAAGAAAACTGAAGGAAAAAAAAAAAAGAAAAATCCCTATCTCCAAACAAGCAGAGGGCATCTAACTACTGCAAGTCTGATAACTCTGATGAAAAGAGGATATGTTATGAATTAAATACAAGAGAAGACTTAGGAAGAAAAGAGTCCTTTTCAAGAAGTAGGGACATTTAGATAATCTAGAACCAAATTACCTGAAAGTAACAACAACAAATAAAGTAATTAAAGCACAGTTTTCCAGAAGGAGTCACACAGTTTGATGTTCTCTAAAATGCTGACTAGTTACAAAGTTAACCTTTTTCTTAACTTCTCTGAAGGAAGTTTTCTGAAGAACAAACTACTGAAGTCATAGTTACCAAAAATCCAAATGCAACTGGTAGGAAAATAAACATACCCCAGGCCCAGTGTAATAGAAACCAATTAGGGTAAGAAAATTTCTGTGGCAACTCAGCAGGAACCGCCATCAATATAGTCTTCCTCCTGCTGGAGCTGCCCTTGGAGTCAAGACTGCTCCTTCCCACCAGAACAGGCCACTGACTGTGGCAATTCACTAGAAGCCAGTTCTGAAATAAAACCTTGATTCATGGACTTTCAAAGAAAGGGCCTCTGTGGTACTTTGCAAGGTAGCAGAGAGCTGGCCACCATGACCCTCTATTCCCTTCTACAGGTGACATAAACTGTTACACATCTCACTGTGCAACGGAGATGAAAAAAAGATTACTCAAAGCAGCATGAATGCAATGAGAAGCCCGAAGGGACTGCACCTCAGCAACTCCTCTGTTAGGAGTAAACAAGATGCCAGTGAAGGAAAAGAAGAAAAGTGTGGCAAAGGAGAAAAAAAATTCTCCTATATTCCTCTTTGCAAAGATTCTCTCTCCTCACCCCACCCCCACTCCATACAGTTCTCAGATTCTCAGCACTCATAGAATCCGGAAACAATAAAACGTTATACCTGGAAGGACTCTTAGGGCTCATCCAATCCAAGCCTCTTGTTTTATCCAAAAGAGACTACATCCAGAAAATATGCAAATAACCTGTCCAAGGTCCCACCACTAGGACAGCCCAGGACTTAGGCCTCTTAATTTTAGACACTACCCTCTTAAACACTACACAGAATTAAGAACTGGAACTGCTCTTTTCCTCTCTGGCTTCCTGAGGATCGGCCGCTATCATGAATGACACAGTAACTATCCAGACCAGGAAATTCATGACCAACTGACTACTTTAGAGGAAACAAATGGTCATTGACGTTCTTCACCCCTGGAAGACAATAGTACCTAAGACAGAAATTCGGGAAAAACTAGCCAAAAGGTACAAGCCCACGCTGTATGTCATCTCTGTATATGGATTCAGAACCCATTTTGGTGGTGGCAAGACAACTGGCTTTGGCATGATTTATGATTCCTTGGATTATGCAAAGAAAAATGAACCCAAACTAGACTTATAAGACATGGCCTTGTATGAGAAGAAAAAGACCTCAAGAAGACAGCAAAAGGAACACAAGAACAGAATGAAGAAAGTCAGGGGGACTGCGAAGGACAGTGCTGGTGCTGGCAAAAAGCAGGAGTAAAGATTCTGCAATGACTTTATCTGAAGTGATTATGCAAATTTTTCACAAGACGATTCGTAAATTGTTAAAATCCTAAAAAAACCCAAAAAACTGAAACTATTTTCAAAGGAAAAAACTGACAGTCCTGGTATAGTTTGGGGAACTGGGAAACGGAAGAGGATAGAGGGAGGGAGAAAGAAACAAGATGAGCATCTGCCGATTACTTCTCCCAAACTATTTTGTGAAAGTTTAAAAAAAAACAAAGACTAAAAATAAAAAAATAAAGACTAATGGCCTAAACATCATATACCCATCCAAATCCTGGACTCTACCCTTACCTTATCTAAACACCAGCACACTGAGACCCACGTTTCTTCCTGCCAGCCCTACCACGAGGTTTCTCCATGTTCCCAGAGACAGCTTCTTTAGAATGTGAAAAACCTTGTCTCCTAAGAACTGAAAACCAACAGTCTATCCCCAAAGGAGTCTTACAGGAGATTTCTGAGCTAGAAGGTAGCCAACGAAAAGCATCTGTTACTGTTACAACTGTTTCCAATTTCCCATTAAAATACATACAAATGTTCATAAAAAGACAACAGCATGACAAATTAAAAATAAGACCATAAATCAAAGTTTACAATTTCCCCATCAATAGGAAGAAATTGAGCACATTCTAGACTTTAACCTATGAGAAAAAAATTGAAGAGATGGACCCCAAGATGACTAGACAAATCTGAAACCATCCCCACTGTCTGTGACTAGCTCCAGTATGCAAGGAGGTGTGATGACCAGAAAACGGACAGGCAGACCCTACCTACTCAGAATGACCTTCAAAGCCAGGCAGAATCCCACCTGCCCCACCCCACTTTCATCAACTCTTCTTCTCTACATCAAGACTACAATTCCCAGCCAGCAACTGGAGAGAAAATAAAGGAAAATTCCTCCAGGTAAACATCTATCTGTGGGGTCCCTGAATTATATGTATTCTTCCAGTAAAAACCTTTAAATTATGTAGTGTATGTAGACTCTGTTCCTTGCAATCTCCAACTAAAACAGTCCAAAATTAATAGTGGTACAAAAATATGAAAAGAAATCCAGGCTCACTCCCCCAAGAGGAAGTGAAGCATGAAGCAGAACGATACTCACGTAATAGGGAAGTTGACGATAGTCGGATTCTTCTCTACGAAGAAGTTGTTCTTAGTGAATCTCTTAATACAAAAGATTAGATATGGAGGCAGCTTTGTGAGTTGGAAGCGCTTCAGAAAGTTCTCCTTGTAAGTCTTATATTCCTAGAGAGAGAAAAAAAAATTATCAAATTAGTGCTTGAGTTTAGTAGGTACTGGAGCAGGGGCATGAGCTTTTTTTTTTAAACATAATTTTGCCTCACACCTAGAATTCAGAAGACACCGTGAAGCTATGTATGAGGTTTAGGATTAGCAATTTGGTTAAGGCTGATTAAAATATCTCAACTGTGGGCTGTGTTTCAGCCAGCATGTGATCATACTGTTGAATTCTAACCATATGTGAGTAGCAGCTTCTACCTGCTTCTACTAGGAAAACAAAACTGTCAAACAAAAAAGACTTGTTAAAAGCTGCAGAATTTAAACCATGCAAGTCCACTTAATTCAAAATAAGGAAGAACTTTTGCCACATTGAGAAGTCCCTCACCATTGAGAGTATTCCAACAGAGCTAGTAACTGACTTCTCACATTTCTTCTTCCTCAAAGGTCCCAAGACTCATGGGTCAAGTGCTGTCTGGCAGGGGCATTTACTGAGGGCTCACTCAGTATGCACGAGGAGATGAAGTGGTGTAGAACGCAGGGCATCCGCCCAGCCCAAGGGGCTTAAAAGTTGGTGAACATGAATCTGTGTTTTTCCTTAACATAAATTCTTATCGTTGGTAAAAACTAGGACACAGGAGTGCAAGACTAACCATAATCAGAAAATACCAGTGAAGGGCCGGCCCGGTGGCGCACTGGATAGTGCGCCGCTTGTGAAGCGCGGCGGCGCTCCCGTCCGAGGGTTCGGATCCCACATACAGACTGGCTCCCGCTCACTGGCTGAGCGAGGCATGGGAGCAACACCGAGGCTTGCAATCCCGTTGCCGGTCCCCGGTCCGGTACGGGGGCAACACTGAGGGTTGCGATCCGTTGCCGGACATGGAAAAAAGACAAAAAAAAAAGAAAATACCAGTGAAAACATCTTTTTCTAGAGTGGGTCACTTCTGGAAGAAATGATAGACCACTCCAGGGATCCTCCAGCTTCCCAGGCAAATATTTTAATTTGAAAATCATATAGGCATACTTCAAAATCATCTGGATGATGACCCTATAGAATATCAAGTAAGAGTTTCACTTCCAGCATTACAGCATGAGGAGCCCCACAGACCTGCTCCCTAGTAAAACTGGTGAAAATTATTAAGAGGCCAGAGAGCAAATGAAGAAACATTTACTAAAGAAAATGTGTTTAATTTTAATTTTTAAAAAATTTTCTTTAAAATGCTACTAAAAAATACATAAAATGCTACTAAAATAAAATCTAGTAAGTTGGTAAGAAAAGCAAAAGTCTGCGGTGTCTGAATCAAAGCCTCTCCCTTCCAGCTCAATGAGACAGAAATTCCACTTCAGAGATGCATCCAAGGGCTGGCTGGTTAGCTCAGCTGGTTAGTGCACGGCCTTGTAACACTAAGGTCAAGGGTTTGGTTCCCCATACTGAACAGCTGCCGAAAGAAAAGAAGATAAGCAGAGATGCAGCCAAGAACACAGGGCTCCCTCTCCCCCAGCTCCCAGAGGAACATCTTCCCATGAGGAACAGGATGACTGCATTTCTGCATTTCTGCATTTCCCCAGCTACCTGCTGCTGAGGCTAAATTAAGGGTCAGTGCCCAAAATACAAGTACATAAAGCAAAAACTGGCAAAAATGAGAGGAAAATAGGCAAATTAAAAATGTTCGGAGAAACCAATACCCTACTTTCAATAATGGATAGAGCAACAATGCAGATGATCAACAAAGCAGCAGAAGACTTGAACAACACATAAACAACTAGACGCAAGAGACATACATGGAACACCCCACCAACAACAGCAGAATGTACATTCTTCTCAACTGCACGTGTGTCATTCTCCAGGACAGACTACAAAACCAATTTCAATAAATTTAAAAGGATAGAAATAATACAAGTGTGTTCTCTGACCACAATAGAATGAAAGTAGAAATCAGTACAGAAAGAAATCTGTAAAACTTACAAATATACAGACATTAAACAGCACACACCTAAACAAACAATGGGTCAAAGAAGAAATCAAAAGGGAAATTAGAAAAGACTCTGAGATGAATAAAAATGAGTGCAAAATATAAGAAAAGTTATAGGACGAAGCCAAAGTGGTCCTTGGAGGGAAATTTATAGCTACTAATGCCTATATTAAAAAAGATTCCCCACCCTCCCAAAAAAAAGAAAAAAGAAAGAACCTAACCTCAAATAAATAACCTAACCTCCTACCTTGAGATATTAAAAAATAAAAGTAAACTAAATAAAGCAAGCAGAAGAAAGGAAATTAAAAAGATTAAAGTGGAAATGAATGAAGTAGAGAATAGCAAACAATATTTGAGAAAAACAACAACCCAAAGTTGGATTTTTGAAAAGACAAGCATTTAGCTAGATTGACCATAAAAAACAGAGAGAACACTCAACTTACTAAATCAGAAAATAAAGAGGGGACATTACCACTGCCTTTACAGAAATAAAAAGGATTATAAAGGAATACTATGAACAACCGTACGCCAATAAATTAGGTAACTTAGATCAAATGAACTAATTCCTAGAAACACAATCTTTCTAGACAGAAAGTTTCTGTGGAAACTTAAAAAGAAACAGACAATCTGGACAGACCTACAACAAGTAAAGGATTGAATCAGTTATCAAAAGACTATTCATAAAGAAAAGCCTAAGACCAGATGGCTTCACTGGTAATTTCTAACAAACATTTGAAGAAGAATCAACACCAATTCTTCACAAACTCTTCCAAAATATTGAAGAGGAGAGAACACTTCCCAACTCGCTCATGAGGCCAGCATTACCCTGATACCCAAATCAGACAGAGACATCACAAGAAAACTACAGACCAGTATCTCTTATGAATATGGACATAAGGTTCAAGCGGGAGCTGGCCAGTTAGCTTACTTGGTTACAGTGTGGTGCTGATAACACCAAGGTCAAGGGTTCAGATCCCTGTACCAGCCAGCTGCCATAAATAAATAATAAAATTTTAAAGTAGTAAAGCTTTATTCAGATATAATTCACATACCACATAATTCACTCATTAAAGTATACAATTCAATGATTTCTAGAACATTCACAGAGATATAACCAAGGGATTAATCAAAATAAAATAAGCAGAGCTGACTGGTTAGCTCAGTCAGTTAGCACATGGTGCTGATAACACCAAGGTCCAGAGTTCAATCCCTGTACCAGCCAGCTGCCCCAAAAACTCAACAAATAAATAAAATGAGAACATAAGTAGTGGTGGGTAAAACAGCAAGTGCACAGAATTCATTTAAATGTAGGACAAAAAAATTGGGAAGTTATGGTTACAGACGAAAATTGTAATAAATTTTAACAGAAAGGCTCAACAGAAATTGGGAGGGAGGATGGGAGAGAGGAAGAAGGAAGCAGTATAAGTGTATAAATTCCTATACTGTTCATCGTAGAGAGACGATGCCTCCTGTCTAAATTTGAAATATGAATTTTTTTTTTTATAAAATGTTAATATCCTAATGGCTATCATAATCATAAAGGGCTCCTATTGGAATTAATACCCCTGGTGATGAAGAAAGATTTATATGAAGTTTAGTAATAATTCCTTCAGGTTCATTTAGTTTTGTTATGTCATGAGCTACTCATGACAAAGTTAGCCTGGGTCTGGCCAGGTCAGAGGACACCCAGGCTTCTCAGAGCTGGGGCAAAGGACAGTCCCTGGGGAAGATAGAAAGGAAACCATGGTCTCAGGAGCAGCCACAGCCCATTTAGCTGAAGGATACAGGAAGCATCCGACCCATTGTTGAGAACCCCCAACCCAGGTGCCTTAGCACCTTCAGTGGACAGGTTCTGAGTGCCCTAGGACTGGGGGCGAGGAGTCCCAGGTGCCCTGTTCACTTGTGTTCATTTATCCATTCATCCAAGAAACACTTATTAAGGATACAATAGCCAGGCACTGTTCTAGGCCCCTGGAATAAATGAAATGAATGAACAAAAATGAACATATGAGGGTTAGTTGAGTGAAACAATACTTTTGAAAAGAATATAAGTGTGAAAAAACAAAAAGAAAAAAAAAAGAAGAAATGAAAAGCAAGTGAAATGTGATGTCATTCTTACTCCTTTCTATCTGCATATGTGTAAAAAAAGATGCCAAGAATGATGGTTTTCAATTGTTAACCCTGGTTATTCCTGGCTGGTGGGATTTTAGGTGATTCATTGCTTTTCTTTACACTTTTCCATATTGCTTGAATGTTTTATAGTAATCATGTATCATTCTTATAAAAACAGTAGAAAAGATCAAATTCTCTGCAATCAAAAAAATGGTTAAAATGGTAAATTTTGTTATGTATATTTTCCTACAATTAAAAATATATAATGCAAAAAAACCTAAAACTTTTGCGCTTCAAAGGATACTCAAAGCAAAAATACAACCCACAAAATGGGAGAAAATATTTGCAAATCACACCTCCAATAAGAGACTCGAATCTAGAATACAGGAAGAGCTCTTAAAAGATAATAAAAAGATATATTAAAAAATGGACAAAGGTCCTGAATAGACATTTCTCAAAAGATAATATACAAATGGACAATAAACACATGAAAAGATGTTCGACACCATTAGTCATCAGGGAAATACAAATCAAAGCCATAATGAGATATTACTTGCCACCCACTAGGATGTCTACAATCAAAAAGATGGACAATTAACAAGGATTGGTGGAGATGCAGAGAAATTGGAACCCTCACACACTGCTGGTGGGAATGTAAGAAAAAAATGTACTCCCACACTGCTGATAGGAATGTAAAAATAAAAGTGGTGCAGCCACTTAGGAAAACAGTCAGGGTGTTCCTCACACGTTTAAATGTAAGAGTTACCTACCATATGACCTGGTGATTCCACTTCCTAATACCTACCCAAGAGAAATGAAAACATGTCCATACAGAAACCTGTGTACCAGTGCTTATACCAGCATTATTCCTAATAGTCAAAAGGTAGAAACAATCCCTAATGTCTCCATCAACTGATGGATAAACAAAATATGGTATATTCATACAATGGAATACTCTTCAGCCATAAAAAGGAATGAAGTACTGATACTTTCTACACAATTGATAAACCTTGAAAAACACCATGCTAAGTGAAAGAAGCCAGTCACAAAAGACCACATATATGATTCCATTTACATGAAATGTACAGAATAGGCAAGTCTATAAAGACAGAAAGTAGATTAGGGGTTGCCTAGTGCTAGAGGGATGGCAGACCTGGGGTGATAACTAAATGGTACTGTGAGGTGATGACTGAAGGGTTTTTGAGGCGATGAATATGTTCTAAAACTGACCGTGGTAGTTATACAGTGGTTGTATTAAAAATCACTGAGTGATACACTTTAAATGAACTATGTGGTATGTGAAGTTTATCTCAATAAAGCTGTTATATTTTTTAAAAATCAAGTAAATGCCAAGAGATTTCACTGTCCACATTTGTATCTACTAACAAATTGACATCCGGAAGCACTATTTTATCTCAGACTTAGTGAAGGACAGAAACAGGTTTAATACCTAAATGAGGTTACAAAGGTTTCTCAGGAGCTCATCAGAAAAGATGGTGGGAGATATAAGTCACCACACAAGCTGAATTCAAGAGAATTCTACCATGGACATCAGTCCACAATCACATAGCAAGGAGGAATTAGTTTTAGCTAAACATCATATTACATTATCACTGTTAGTCAATTTTATTGGTTTTAAAGTTTAGTTCGTGAATTTGTTATAGTTTTCTACTTGCTTAAAAGCTATAGGTATAAGAAGCTTACACAAATGTTCATGTTTATACTAATTTAAGTAATATTACAGTAAGAATAAATTTAAATCAGTACTAAGGGTCCATGGGAACCTGAACATTTACTTACGTTTGAAGAAACAGTGATAGCAGGGACCGAGCAGACCACAGTTGAAAAAGTCAGATGAAAAATCTGGGTTTAGATTCTCAGCTATTGCTTGAGCCAATAAAATGAAGAAACTGAGAGCTACATCAGCCCTAAGGTCTCTCTTTCACCCCCAAAAATGAATTGAGTCTAATAGGCTAGACATTTTGATATCATTGTTACCTGTGTGTGTGTATGTGTGTGACAGAGAGAGATGGACAGCTGTGACTGTATAGTGTTACCCAGGGTTTGTTTTGCTTACTGTGCTTGCTAATGGTACCAGA
>NW_007727682.1:143122-144450 GCF_000696425.1 Galeopterus variegatus
AAAACAAAACAAAACATTTTCTAAAAGATGGGAGTTTTTTCCCCTACTTTTGTGAGTTTCTGCTGTCCTAAAATATCTCTCCTTTCTCTGTGCTACCTAGACGCAGGCAAAAAGCTTAAAAGGAATGTACAAGAAGTACAAGAGGTGGAACTGTAAGTTAATAGTCAGGGATGACTGGCTAGAAATACCAGGGAGTCTCAGAGGCTCAATAAAGACAATAAACTTTATAATAAATACATCACATACATGTAGTGATTCTCAAGTATAAAATGAAAATGAAAGTCAAGAGAGCAAGGGTAAGTACTAGCAGAGCAGGTGTGCAAATACGCTACCTTCTCAGTGATGCCATTGAACTTGGCCAGGATGTTGAAGAGCGGCACCTGGGGGATAATGAGCTGCTCCTTCTCATCCTTGTAGAGGGGGGCGGTAGGGAGGTCCAGCGTCAGGTACATGAAAGTGGACTCCACCATCGTCTCCTGGTACTCATCATTATGGAGCAACTGTTCTTTTTCTTCCGCTGGCTAGAAGTGAGTGAGAAGAAAAAGGACGTAAGGAGTGTGAGCAACAGGAGGACAACACAGATGGCGAGAAACAATGTTTCTGTCACACCAACACTTCCTTCACAGGAAGGGAATGAAAAGAGGTGCCCTAGAGACTGGGTATTCTTGCATGCAGCAGCACCACCTGGTAGATTAAATTCAAGAAACGATGGGTTTCCTTCAGAGAGATTTTGCTTCTATATCAAACTAAAAAGCTCTGAAACTGTCTAGAAAGCTTAGCTGAGCTTTCTGGAAAAACAAACCAGCACCACCCAGTGGCCAGACCACTTAAATCAACAGACTACATCCGACCACTAACTCCCAAACTTACAGTGCACTGGCAAGACGGGGACCTGAGGGAACTGCCACTCAGCAGGTGCTGCGTACAACCCCTCACAGGGCAGGCGGCCTTTTCAGTTCTCTAAGCATTCTGTCTCCCCTACACCTCCCCAGGCAACATAAATCAGTCTAAGACCCAGGCTCAATTCACTCACCAGATCAGGATGGGGAAGCTTTTTAGTGAAGATCCTCATGGACCCCTGAAAAACATCGGTCACAATAGCTGCACAAACAGAAAGCAAAATAGAAACTGTGAGGTTGGAAAACACGTCCAAAATTTATTTCCAAATTCTAAATTTCTGAAGTAAACCAGAATCTTCTAGCTCAAGACCCAAAGCTCTCACTAAACACAGAAGTTTCCCTTTGTATATATAACACCATGGTACCTTGATAATTATTTGTTTAAATAATTATTTTATGTCTTCTCCATAAGACACCCTTTGACATTCC
>NW_007727682.1:144924-166030 GCF_000696425.1 Galeopterus variegatus
AGGTTGGAAAACACGTCCAAAATTTATTTCCAAATTCTAAATTTCTGAAGTAAACCAGAATCTTCTAGCTCAAGACCCAAAGCTCTCACTAAACACAGAAGTTTCCCTTTGTATATATAACACCATGGTACCTTGATAATTATTTGTTTAAATAATTATTTTATGTCTTCTCCATAAGACACCCTTTGACATTCCGACACAGGGCCTGGCCCATAGAGAAGAAGTGTGTTTGAAATGAATGATTTACAGAGCCTGGAGATACATGAATCACAAAAATTCACCAGCAAAACAGGGCACAGCCAAGAACTTTCCTTAACCATATGGTGCCTGCAAAGGAAGACAATGTCCAGCCTGAATTCAACACAAAATGAAAATGACAGACTAAGAGATGGAACAGAACAGAACCAAAGCAATGAGATGGAAAGCACAACCAGGTTCTAGAATCCTGCTAGGACCTAAGTTAGAGAAGTCAGAAGGTGATCACAGGCTGAAGACACCTAGGAGAGGGGTCAGGGCTATCTAGTGGGAAGAACACCAGGCCACAATCTCACATCAAGGCTATCAGAACACAGAAAGAAGACAAGAAAACTGCATTAGTTCTCCAAAATGACTGACCTAGCTCTGCAGCCTATAAGCTAATAGTTACAATTGGCCCTCATGAAAAACATCTAAATACTGCTAAGCAATATGGTTGCTGAGGGACAGAGGGACTACAAGTCTGAGACTGTGTAGGAGGCCAGCCTCACTCCTCCAAGTATAGACTCGGGGTGAGGAACTAGCTTTGTCTGCGTTAACCTTCAACTTACAAGTCAGGCAAACCACCCACTGAGTCCTCCTCACATTAAATCTTGCATTAGCAGGAGAGCAGGAGTCTACAACATGCTACCCAGCCCCTCGGTTTGAAACTGGGTCAGGATTTCAAGGGGCCAATTGTATCCATTCCTGCTTATTAAAAATACCATTGGGAATATAACCATCTACCAACATGAAAATATGGAGGAGGCCTATTCAGGAAGAAAATTTAGCTTGTCTACGCAATAGATACTACCGCCCTCCCCCATAAAAAGATAAACAGTTAAGAACAAAAGGATGGAAAGTTGCAAAGTTTTTAAAGGGAACAAAAAAGAGCTCCTTTTCACAAGTAACATGACTTACTCTTTTTCTTCTTCTTTGTGCCCCCCAGAGCTGAGTGCAGAGCATTCAGAAACCAAGAGAGAAAGTCGACTCCATCCCCTGGAAAAAAGGAAGGATGAAACACATTGAAGCTGTGAGGCACTGGAGTAACCAGAACCGTGCACTGGCCGGCTTGACTCCACATTCCTGCTTTTCCTCCTTCCCCTCTGACCACACGTCCCCTCCCCAGTGCATCCTGCTCTATATGGCTATTGACTACTCAAGGTCAAGCTCTTACTCTTCCAATCTTTCTTCTTTCCCTAGACCCTCTGACCCATATCAGGGCTTTCAATTATCATCTCTAACCCAAACTGGTATCTCATCATCCAGTGATGATCAAAACAAAAATAATGACCTTTGACTATCCACTCCTCCAGAGTAAACTCAGACTTCCTTCTTCCCTTCTCCAGCTTACGAAGATTCCTGTCCTGCAGGAAGGCAACTTTTCTTAGCACCAGGACTAACAAGACATCTAGAGGCACCTAGAACAGGCGTTCTCGGAAGAAGCACATGGGTAATATTCCTGATCCGGAATAAGGAGTGTCTTAAGGAGTGCTCCTTAAGGTGTCTAAGGAGCCTGCCACCCAGATATTTCTGGGACAATGGCTACTCTCTCACCAAATGAGATTTGTTTCTATTTACTTTCTCTTTGCTCGCTTACCCAGTTATAATCTCAAAGACTGTAATGTGTCTTCCTTAACTTCATTTCCCTAATCCCAAAGACCTCTGACAACTCCATAGATTGACTTTCCTTTAATTCCCTTCACACAGAATGCTTTTATGTGACAACAAAGAACTATCCCAGTAAGAAGCCCTTCAAAGGTCTAAACACTAGGCAACAAGGACCAGCCCATGGCTCACTTGGGAGAGTGTGGTGCTCATAACACCAAGGCCACAGGTTCGGATCCTATATAGGGATGGCCGGTTCGCTCACTGGCTGAGCGTGGTGCTGACAACACTAAGCCAAGGGTTAAGATCCCCTTACCAGTCATCTTTTTTAAAAATAAAAATAAATTTAAAAAATAAATAAAAAAAATAAACACGAGGCAACGAATAAACTGCTAGGTCTCACAGACTGAGGAAATTGTTTACGTGACAACATAACTCCTATACCCACCAGTGGCTATAACAAGAGAAACTGAGTAAGTTTATTATTAGGGTACCCTGATTTTTCTGCAACTCTACCACCAATTATGCCTTATCTTCCCAATGCTGTCAAAAGTGGAAAGGCCCCAATATCCACCTTCAGGCCAGGAGTCATCTCTGGAGCACTGTGAATGCTGAACTGACCCATCCACTCACGGCTCACAAAACAATCATTCTTGCAAATCTTTCATACCTTGATGCAGCCTTAACATAAGAACTTGGGACCTCAGAGAGTTGGCCGGAAACAAAAATGTCCCGATAAACAGAAAACACACTAGCCATCCTAATGGTTGGGAATTCAGTGGTCCTACACAGCACACAACCTGGCTGTCACCTGTTCAGAAGGTTGTGGTACTCAGATTAAGATTTTATTGACTATGTTGTAAACTACCAAACACCATCAAAAGCCATGCTCAAATATCTTAATAACTGCTACTTATTTGGGGATAAATCATGGGGCTTCAGGTTAATATATATTATCCATCCCAAAGTATTTATTTCCTACTACCCTAAAACCCCAAGGGTCCCTTACCTACACTTTGATTCTCCTTTACTTCTCCTTTCCTCAAAAAACTCTTAAAAGCCCCTCTTAAAGCCACTACTGAACTTCCCCACTAAGTCACTCCTCAGCCAGAATAATGTTTTTAAAACATAAATCTGATGTTACACCTTTGCTTAAAAGCCTTCATGACTCCCACTGTCATCAGGATATAATCCAGGCTCCTTACAGTGGCATATAAACTGGGCAGTCTAGTTCCTCCCTCCCACCTCCACCTCAGTTCTCTACTGATCCCTGGAATCCAAGGGTCCAGCTACCTGCAGCCTCTGTCTGTGCCGGGCACCTCCACACTTCTGCCCAGTGTCCTCTCTAACTGGAATGCCCACCTCCAACCTTGCTCCTCCTCCTCTACCTAAAACTCAGAGATCTCTTCCTCCATTCTGACCTCCAACCTACCTCCCGCATGTTCAACTAGGGGTCCTTGCTCCGTGCTCCCTCCCATTGCATACCCTGCATCCTCTATCACAGCACATAACACCCTGTGATTACCTTTTTACATAACTATCTTCCCCACTACACTGGGAGCTCCTGAAAGAGAAAAGTCATGTTTTTTATCCCCACAGCTCCAAACCCTAGCACCAAAGAATGAATGTTGAATAGGCTGATGTGGATGCTAGAGGATATCAGGTGAGATCCAGGTACAAAGAGTTACAGTGTCCACTTTCCTCACAAGGCAATAACACATTGGGTTTGGAGAGATGAAAATGGTCAAAATAGTTCAGAATACGCTGGTGTGTGGGGGACATGGCAAAATGAGAAGCACAGGTGGTGGATACTTCATAAGGGCTGGTGTCTTTCCCAGCCTCCTAGTTTTCCCTTAAGCCATATGGTTTAGTTCACCAAATAAGACAGACTTTCTACTCAGCTGGAATCTCTTGGGACTCTGAACAAGGCAGACTGACCACAGAGAAGTGAGGAACTTCACCATGCTACCTACTGGACACTCACTTCTGGCTACTATCAAGATTCACTGCAAAGTAGAAATAAACTTGTTCATCAAACCAGTTTTGTTGTCCTCTAGTCAGAGAAACACAAATGATTTGTTCCTTACCTTGTTTGGTGATCTGAAAAGTCTTCTTGCTGCAAAGGACAACAGCCTGAAGCATCTCATGGGGAGAGACATGTGCCTTGAAATTTCGAGGGTTCCAGAGTTTTCTCATCAGCTCTCCAAAACGCTGGACCAACAAAAACATGATATCCCCTGGGGGACGCTTGATGTTCTTATAATTGTCTTCTTCCAAGAAGTAGTTCCGGAGAGGAGGAACATTAGACAGAGCCTGGAAATCAAACACTCCAGTTAATCCAAAAGTCCTTTGCAGGACTACTTAGAGACAAGCTCTTCCAACTGTAGTTCTAATAGAACCCGCCTGTGATGGCCTTACAGAGTCAGAAGTAAATGGACCCTAGGAGAATCTTACCATAGCTCACATTATAGAAATATCCTTCATATTGAGTTTCATATGAAGTACAATTCTGGAGACACTTTGCTGACATATATATCACAAAGGAGTTTTTTAAAAAAGAATTCAAATCCCTATCCACTGACCGACATATTTAGTAATCTCCTTTTTTACTCTAATTATGCTTGTGATAATATTTAAATTCATAAAGTACTGAAGGCTAGAAACCCAAATACTGTTTCTTCATCATCCATTTTAGTTGGGGCAGAGATAACTATGTGAGGAACATAGTTCCCCCATCTCTCAACTCCAACTAAAATAATGTAAAAATCACCTTAATAAAATTTGATGTTTTTTATAGTAAAACCATAAAATTGCATATAAAAGTAAATGTACTCTGTTATGATGCAAAATGATCAAAAGTCCAGCGGAACAAAAAATAAATTTGACTTCATTAAGCAAAAAGATAAAAACTAGCCATATTAGCTTCAGGAAGAAACATATTCCCATTATTCTGAGCTATAAAACTGGGAGGGGTGCCATGCAACAGACCCTAAATAAAAGCACGGTGTTCCTACAGGTCCTTCCTGATGGGTTCATGAATCCTCACCAATACAGTGCTTACCATGAACACATTTCTTTGGCAAGCTAATGCATTTAGAAAGTTAAGATAGAAGGGTTTCTGTTAAATACAAGAAGTCCAGGCATCTCAGGAGAAGACAACTCAAGACACAGAGAGCACCATAACCATAATTAGGAAAGCCCCTACAAGCTTATTTCAGCTAAAGAAACAAGGACTTCCTGCTTGGAGAATAATTACTAAAAAAGAGTTACTCTCAAAAAGAGAAGAATATTGATAAAGATTATCCTGATTCTGTTCTCCATCTGTCGAGAGAGGTTGTTCTCTGGCTTCAGCAACAATACAAATAACAGTAGGCATCCTAACAGGAATTACCTAGCCTCCAGAGGGAGTACCTAGTCCATTCGACCCTGTTTCAGTGGAAACATCATCACACAGGGTTTGCTCATCAATTTACTTTTATAAATAAGAGACCTTGGGGCCAGCCTGTGGCTCACTCGGGAGAGTGTGGTGCTGATAACACCAAGGCCACGGGTTCAGATCCCATATAGGGATGGCCGGTTAGCTCAATGGGTGAGCGTGGTGCTGACAACACCAAGTCAAGGGTTAAGATCCCCTTACTGGTCATCTTTAAAAAATATATATATATATACACACACACACACACACACACATAAATAAATAAGAGACGTTCCTATAAAGAAAACTAAAATTCATCAGAAAGCCAACATTAACTACCCTAACCATATCCAAATCCTGTCTGTCCATATACACACACACACACTCATAAATAAATAAGAGACGTTCCTATAAAGAGAACTAAAATTCATCAGAAAGCCAACATTAACTACCCTAACCATATCCAAATCCTGTCTGTCCATCCTATAATAGTTTTCACAAAGCCATGAGAGGCTATAAGAGGAAAAGTCTCAAGTCTCTCTGCACCTAAGAATTTGACCTTTCCAGGGACTAGGCATAACAGCAAGAGCAGACATCAAATATAACAGCTATGGGACCTACTTCCAGTCAAGATAATGGAATAGATGGTCCCCAGAATGACTCTCTCCCACAAATCAACCAATTTACAACTATTAAAAAGCAACGACAGCCAAGCTGGGACCACTAGAGCTCAGGGGAAGAGGAGGAGAGACCTATGGAGTGCATGAAGGCAGGAGAAGCCACAATGAGAGAAAGAAAAAACCACTGTCACCATTTCAAGCCATGGCTGCTTCCAGGCTGGAGCTGCTGAGCACACAGAGCAGGAGCTGGCAAAAGCCACAGCTGTGCCCTTTGAATGGAGTTGCTTGGAGACAGCAGGGGAGAAAAGGGCCTTGGTGGCCCCCAGGCCAGCAAGACCACTAATAGGGTTCCTGTGGACCCACATAGGAATGAGGAACCACAACAACTGAAAAAAAGGAGCCACTCAGAGGCCAGTGAGTTATCACAAGGGACCAGAGCACAGCCCATCCCACGGGAAGTGTTTGCAGCACGGGCAGTGGGGGAGATGGGCCCACTGGGAAAGCACTGGGGCACAGCAAGGACAGCTGATCTGCACCCCAACCAGCACAGAACCACTCACGGGAGACTGGTTCAGGAATACAGAATTGCATGGGGTGCAGTTTGATGAAAAGACTCAGGTCCATACCAGAGTTTCTACACAACCCGGGTGCACTGGATCTCACCAGACCCGGAAATACCTATAAAGTCAACCATTAAAACCTGAGCTGCACAAAAAGCCTTCTGTACGGAATCAGCAGCAAAGCAGCAATTTAGCTCAACCACACAGCTTAAGTACTGGTCCCCACAGGAAGTTCTCCCATTTTAGAAGTAAGCAAAGGACAACAAATTAGTCCCAGTGCAGTTTCAGTGGTGGGAACAGCAAATAATCCAAAACAGAACTGAAAGAAAAAACAAAGTACCCACAACCAGAAATAAAGTTAGTAAAGGTCTCATTTCACCAAAGAACACCTATAACACCTAGAAGGAGCAGAAGTCCCCTGCGCCACCAAGCCAGAAAGGGGGAAGGGCCGGGAGCCTCAGCCATGGCACCTGGCACCTGCAACCAGTCCCAAAGGTGGGGGACAAGGGCCTCGGCCACGTTCCCCTGACACATGCTGCCAGCCCAATGATGACCACCAAGCCACGGCAATAAGGGCCCTGAGTTCCTGAGCTGGGATGATGGGTGGTGAGGGCTTTTGCCACACACCCCTGACATCTGTACTAAGCCTGACAATAACCAAGCCACCACTGGAAGCCCCCCAGTCTCCCTTGTAGGAATGAGGGGGGTGCCACAGGTCTCAATCCTGCCCCTCCTCCTTCCATCCCATTTCCTTCCCTTTTCTCCTCTCCCTGTCTCTCCCAACTACTCAGCAACATCCTAGAATGCAAAAGAATAATATTAATAAAAAAAATAATAATAAATATGCCTTTACAATGTTTTACCCACTTTTTTATGGCAAAAATATCATTTTTAAATGTTTAAAAGCCAACTTAGAGGTGGGAGAAAACTTTTGCAACATATACAACTAATAATATCTTCATTCATATTTCTTAAAGGTCAATGAGATGAACCACTGATAGGAAAATGAGCACATAAAGCCCAACAACTCATGGAAAAAAATATAAATAATCAACTTTAGAAGTGATCCAAAAATTGTAAGTTAAAATGGAGATACCTATCAAGATCAAAAAAATTTTTTTTCAATGGTAACAGTGACAATGCAAGATGAAAGAACACTCTTTTATGTTGCTGGTGGGTTTGTCAGTTGCTACAAACCCTACAGCCTAGAATATAGGCTTCAGATGCATTAATACTAGAACAGTTGATGGCTACCTAAATTATAATTCATCAGTAAAATGGAATAATATGCAATCGTTAAGAATGCTGCAGAATATTTGACTTCATAATATACCTTTAAGTTAACCACATATAAAAATACATATATATACTAGGTTACTTTAAAATAACTATGTATATTTTAAAAGCCCAGGAAATAAATACAACAAAATATAACAATGTCATAGAAATGAAAGACTATATATGGAAAGACACACTACAGCACTGGTAATAGGGGAAAAAAATATGAGATTAGTTAAATTTTATCTATCAATTGGGGAATGGCAAACTAAATCATGATGTTGCCACAGAATATTATGTATGTGTGTGTAAAAATTTAGAAAAAAGGTCTGAACACTAAATATATACTGTTAACTACCCCAGGACAGCATATTAGGGAAGGAAAGGAATAAATTCTTCATTTTATAATTTATACATTTCCCTCCAATAAGCCTATATTTATGTTTGTAATTTCTTTTTTTTAAAAGATGACTGGTAGGGCCGGCCTGTGGCTCACTCGGTAGAGTGCGGTGCTGATAACACCAAGGCCACGGGTTCGGATCCCATATAGGGATGGCTGGTTCGCTCACTGGCTGAGCGTGGTGCTGACAACACCAAGTCAAGGTCATCTTTTATTTATTTATTTATTTATTTATTTTTATTATTTTTTTTTTTAAAAAAGATGACCGGTAAGGGGCTCTTAACCCTTGACTTGGTGTTGTCAGCACCACNTCATCTTTTATTTATTTATTTATTTATTTATTTTTATTATTTTTTTTTTTAAAAGATGACCGGTAAGGGGATCTTAACCCTTGACTTGGTGTTGTCAGCACCACACTCTCCCGAGTGAGCCACAGGCCGGACCCCATGTTTGTAAATTTTGAAAATCAATTTTCTTCTTGGTCACGTGGAATTATTGTTAATTTCTTACTTATGCTTACCAACATTTTCTAATTTCTTACTAACATTTCTATAATGTGCACATATTACTGAAGTAATTAAAAAAAAAAGCTTTTAATTAAGTATAAGACAACTTCGGCTTTCTGCCTTTCCCATTCAGGATATAAGCACAGGGAGAGGTATAAGACAGCAGATAGCTAGCACAAGGCATAGCTACGGCATTAAAAAAGAAAATGCACCTACCATGTTTCTTAATTTGATATTGCCAGGCAACAGACTCTGTCCATCATTCTCTGGAAGCTCCAGAGGTTGGAAAAAGTCTCACCATTTGACAGTAGCTCCTTGAGCAGACGTAAGAATGTTCTGCTTGCTGGGCCAGCCCTGTGGCTCACTCGGGAGAGTGCGGTGCTGATAACACCAAGTCCAAGGGTTCGGATCCCACATAGGGATGGCCGGTTAGCTCACTGGGTGAGCATGGTGCTGACAACACCAAGTCAAGGGTTAAGATCCCCTTACTGGTCATCTTTTTAAAAAAAAAAAAAAGAATGTTCTGCTTGCTGCCGAATACTCAAGTGCGCTCATCAGCAGGACTCAGTGTACGGGGACCATATGACTGTACTCTTTCTTTAAATTTTATCTACCAGTTGGGGAATGGCAGTAATGTTCTGCTTGCTACAGAATACTCAAGTACGCTCATCAGCAAGACTCAGTGTATGGGGACCATATGACTGTACTCTTTCTTTAAATTTTATCTACCAGTTGGGGAATGGCAGTAATTTCTTGGCTAACACTTGTTTGCAAGCTATCCTCTGTTCCCCAGTGTTCCTCTCTTGATCCTACCTGAAGGACAGCGTTGGCATAGTCATTGGCCTTTATGTTATTCAGTCCCACGATACCTGGCAGGTAAGTAGTACCATCATATGCTCGTGACAATTTAGCTTGCTTGTCCAAGTTTCCAATCTGCTGCTTTGTGAAAGTGGGCTTCAACACGTACTGCAAAGTAAAAGAAAATTCTAAGGTGCTTTAGAGTTATAAGATATGTCTGGAACAGCAATTTCTGCCAAAAACAAAAAACACTTCAGTCAACATCCCACCACACACCCCAAAACACCCCCTATCAATAGGTATAAGGACCTAAGTAACATGGGGCAGATCTTCTTCACATTGCCAATTTACAAGAGGATCTCTGTGTTTAACCCAAAATCAATGAACTTCAGATCCTTCTTCAGACCTCAGGTCTGGTCAGCTCTATGATGAATAACTACCAGAAACTATAGGATACTCAAGTCTCTGAAGGGAGCAGGAGTCTGAGTGTCAGAAGCAACTTCAGCTAGAGCAGCACATGTACCTAGCTCACGAGCAGGAGAGCCTCCTCCCCTCTGGGTGGGACTGAGGGTCTCCATAACTCCCTGGGACTAGAGGGGCAGGATCAGAATCTTCCCAGTCACAGAACCGCAAAAGTCATAACGTCACTGTCTGGACAGAGGTCATCTTGAACTCACTTTGAAACTTTGGATTTATTCCAGTTTCTCACTCAGTAAATACTGTCCATAACTATTTTAACCTCAATTATTAATAGGCCTACAAAAGCTTTAAAAATAGCATAAGCAATATTTCAAAGACTCTGAACACCAAGCTTTCCTTAAAAAATAAACAGAGCACTCAGCACCATAAATATGCACCACTTGCTGAAAAGGAAAATAATAATAAACAGTCCAGCACTAATAAAGCCCAAGAGGACTTCCCATGCTTTCCATGTAAATACAATGAGTGTTTCTTGGCACAAGACACAAACTGGAGCCCACAGATGGGACATGCTGGCCATTCTGGCTACATCACATGTCAGAAATAGCCAGGAGCTATTATGGAGCTTGGAATCCACTCTCCCATGCCAGGCCCAATTCACATCCCTTCTCCAAAGTGTGAAGGGATGATTTATTTCACAAATGCACTTTAACTCCTCTTAGAAAGGAGCAATATTTCTTCAGTCCTAGCCCTTGATGGTAAAAGAGAAATTATAGCTACGTTGCAGATCACAGGCTGCAATTATGAATTCTGACCTCCTTAGCCAGTTTCCCTGGTTCCTCCCAAAGAGAAATAAGCCTCTCTAAGCCCAAAGGGACAGTTCCCAGGAGCCCTAGGATGACTTACAAAAGCATTAGCCCCCAAACGAGCCCTCCCAGACACAAACCGTGATATCCTCCAGCGAGGAATCGATGATCTCATAGTTGTCTGGAAGGCAGTAAAACTTGAGGGTGTGGAGGTTGAGGAAGACATGATGGCTAAACTGGACACTATGAATGTAGGCATGAGACTTCAAACCTCGGCCTGCAGGGAATGGTGAAAAGCTATAAGAGAAGGGCAGATCCTAGAAAGGCACACATTAGGTTTGTCTTTTTTTTTTTTTTTAAAGATGACCGGTAAGGGGATCTTAACCCTTCACTTGGTGTTGTCAGCACCACGCTCAGCCAGTGAGCAAACTGGCCATCCCTATATAGGATCCGAACCCGTGGCCTTGGTGTTGTCAGCACCGCACTCTCCCGAGTGAGCCACGGGGCCGGCCCCACATTAGGTTTGCTTTGCTTCCATTACTTTGTACTGGAACATGTTGTATCAGCAAAACAAAGTATTATGCCATCCATAAAATGAATCTCCCACATGAACTTCTCTCACCACAAAAATTAGCAAGAAAGAATAGCACATTAGTTACTTCATTCCCTAGATGGCATAAGACATTGGTTGGGAAAACTAGTTTCAATATTTTATATATGTATATATATACATATGCTAGCTTCATATATATGAAGGTACTCCAAAAAGTTAATGGAAACATTCATATTACCTTATTTTTCCACAAACTTTTTTTTTTTTAAAGATGACCGGTAAGGGGATCTTAACACTTGGCTTGGTGTTGTCAGCACCACGCTCAACCAGTGAGCTAACCGGCCATCCCTATACAGGATCCGAACCCATGTCCTTGGTGTTATCAGCACCACACTCTCCCAAGTGAGACACGGGCCGGCCCTCCACAAACTTTTTGAAGTACCCTTGTATCAGAAATTAGGACTATCGGGAATAGATGGACCGCAGCGCCACTCTCTCCCACAAATAAATCAAATTTACAACTTTAAAAATGTAACATCAGCCAAGTCAGGGCTACTGGAGTTCAGGGGAAGAGGAAGAGAGACCTACAGAGTTCATGAAGGCATGAGAAACTATGATGAGAGAAAGAAAAAGCTGCTCTGAGCATTTTGGGCTGCGGCTGCTTTAAGGCTCGAGCTGCTGAGCACATGGAGCAGGAGCCAGGAGAAGCCGCAGCTGTGACCTTCAGATGGAGTTACTTGGAGGCAGCAGGAGAGAAGAGGGCCTTGGAGGCCTCCAGGACAGCAAGACCGCTAATAGGGTTCCCGCGGACCCACGCAGGAGCGAGGAACCAGAACAGCTGAAAAAAGGGAGCCACTCAGAGGCTGGTGAGTCATCACAAGGGACTGGCACAGGGCCCATCCCATGGGAAGTGTTTGCAGCACGGGCGGTGGGGGAGACGTGCCCACCAAGGGAACACTGGGACACAGCAAGGACAGCTGATCTGCCCCCCAATCAGCACAGGACCACTCAGAGGAGACTGGTCAGGAATGCAGAACTGCATGGGGTGCAGTTTGATGAAAAAACTCAGGCCCAGATAAGAGATTCTACAGAACACAGATCCACCAAGTCTCTGGAGAGCCGGAAGTACCTATAAGATCATCCATTAAACCCTGAGCTGCCACAAAAAGCCTTTCCTAGGGAAACAGCAGCAAAGTACCTATTTAAACAACCACACAGCTCAAGTACTGGTTCCCACAGGAAGTTCCCCCGTGTTAGAAGCAAAGGACAAAAAATTAGTTTCGGCCCAGGCACACCAGGCCAGCACCTTGGGGCCTGCCCAGGGACCTGAGGCAAGAAGAAGGGGACTGGACCTCTCTCCCATAACCAGGGACACTGTGCCAGTACCTCAGGGCCCACCCAGGGACCCGGGTCGTATAATGTATGCTATACGAAGTTATTACGCAAGGAGCATGCCAAAAACAGCACCTCTGGGCCAACCCCACGGCTCACTCGGGAGAGTGTGGCGCTGGGAGCGCAGTGGCGCTCCTGTCACGGGTTCGGATCCTATATAGGGATGGCCAGTGCACTCGCTGGCTGAGCGCGGTGCGGACAACACCAAGCCAAGGGTTGCGATCCCCTTACCGGTCACAAAGCTTACTTCCTTTAAATTAAAAAAAAAAGTCTCTCAGGAGGAGACCTGTGACTAGCTCTGAAAACAAGTTTATGATTCATAACATTTACTTACCCTGGAAGTACTTGCCACACACCAGACAGGCATATGCATTGATATGTGAGAGGGAAATAGAACAGAGTTTCTCAAAGTCAAAATCCAGCACACTCCTAAGAGGAGAAAACAGAAAAAGAAAACAATTAATAGGAATGGATGTCCAGGAGGACACCCAAATGAAGCAGTGTTGGCTTCCTGTTGCACAATGTCACACAGCATCCTTCAGAGAATGATTCAACAATCATATATTAACCATGGAGAACGTTAATTATTCCTCACCTTTACCCACCATGCCCCAGAGCAATGCCAAGGTGTCTCCAACAATGCCAATGATCCTCTCTCTTGTTAGTACATTATTTGTAACCCCTTGAGGATCTTCCAGTGCAGTCACTATATCTGGAGTGAAAGCTACTAGTAAGACTAAAGTAACAGGGCCCCAACAGCATTCTGGGGGTAAGAAGACATAAAAAGTGAATAAATCCTTTTATAAAAGAAAAATGTGTTTTTGTCCATAAAAATAAATGAGAAGTCTAAAGAATTTTAGGGGAATACCTACAAATACCTATTTATTCAAGTACAAAGTAATGATGAGTACTGGTGAGTAATGGGCAGTAAGGGACAAAAAACTTTACCTCTGCTGAATCCACAGGTGGTAAAAGGATTTCTTCTCAAATATTAACTCTAATTATTGGTAATGATCCATAGAGCTGCACTGTCTAACAAAGGGGCCACTAGCCACACATGGCTATAGATGATTGAGTTTAAAATAATTAAAGTTAGCTCACTTGGGACAGCGTGGTGCTGATAACACCAAGGTCAGAGTTCAGATCCCAGTACTGGCCAGCCACCGAAAATAATAATAACAAAAATTAAATAAAATTTAAAATTCAACTCCTCAGTTGCACAAGCTACATGTAAAGTGCTCAATAGCCACACGTAGCTTGTGCCTACCATAATGCACAGCCCTCATAAAGAGCAATTCCTTTATTACAGAAAGTTTTTTTTTGTTTTTTTTTTTAAGAGATGACCGGTAAGGGGATCTTAACCCTTGACTTGGTGCTGTCAGCACCACGCTCAGCCAGTGAGCTAACCGGCCATCCCTATATGGGATCCGAACCCAGGGCCTTGGTGTTATCGGCACCGCACTCTCCCGAGTGAGCCACGGGCCGGCCCCAGAAAGTTCTATTAGACAGGGATATCCTCAAATATATGCTGAAAAGCACTCTAACATGCCATGTGGGAAGCAGAAAATACCATGATGAGGTAAATACCTCTGCTTTCAAACAAATTTTTATGTTTTTTTTTCTTCCTGCTAAATCCCAGGCATCTAGAATAGTACCTAGTATAGTGTGTTCAACAAATACTTAAATTTGCCACTGTTATTTTAAAGACAGTACGTATCCCATTATTCCAACACAAAAATTCAAAATGAGCTAAAAGCTCTTTATGCACGTAGCCATCCTTAAACAACATGTGCTCTGACACTTCAACAACATGCACTCTGCCACTTGAAATCAAAGGACAAAGACTAATAAACTTGGCAAGAAGCACACTTCTCTGGGCTGAAAACTTTAAAAGGAGCAAAATTTGTGAATGTGTTGTTCACTGTACCATCCAAAGAACTTTCTGCATAGATTCCACTGTTCTTTTGCTATGCTTGGCATCTCTATCCTACTGACCTGTTAATGGTATCCAGGTATGGGCAGTGGCGGCTCCTCCGGTCCTCGGAATCCACACGGCCATTCTTTGCTGAAAGGAAAATCATCACATGCTTTGAAAATGGGAAACCTGGGGCCGGCCCGGTGGCGCACTGTAGAGTGCGCCACTTGAGAGCGCACTGTAGAGTGCGCCACTTGAGAGCGCAGCGGCGCTCCCGCCGAGGGTTCGGATCCCATGTGGAGACCAATTCCCGCTCACTGGCTGAGCGCGGTGCAGGCACAACACCGAGGGTTGCGGACCCGTTGCCGGTCAGTAAAAAAAGGCAAAAAGGAAAAAAAAAAAAGAAAATGGGAAACCTGTACTCAAGGCCAACTACCAGTACAAATAAACAAACATCAAAATGGGAAAAACTAATCATAAAATGAGTTCCTACATAAGATGAGCTCTTATTTTTCAGGTGGCACATCCAAAAACGTCCAATAATGGAACAAGCCACAAACTAGAATATATTTTGTACACACATAATCAACAAAAGATTCATTTGCACATTACATAAAGAAATCCCATGAAGCATGAGAGATATCATGAGATAGACTGGCCTGTTAGCTCAGTTGGTTAGAGCATGGTGCTGATAACACCAAGGTCAAGCGTTCAATCCCTGGACCAGCCAGCCATTAAAAAAAATCGCAGAAATATCATGAATTATATCACAGGTACTAAGACAAACTGAATGTAATGCACAAATACAGTTAAGGAGAGTGTGCTTGTACATTCTTCAATTTACAACTTGCCAAGAACTGTAAACGGTCTGAGATTTTACCCTATTTGCAAGCTAACAAGTTAGCCTGCCACAGTTTCGTGGATGCTGATGGAAGACTTGCGACTACTGGGTCTGAAACAAAGGACAGTTTATTACAGCAATAGCAGCAGTCAGAATGTATAGCATCGATGTCAGTTCCCCACGTCAATTCCCACAAGGCAACATGAAAAGAACCCATGCTCACAGTGGGTTGCCTCACAGGAGAGAAACCCTGAGCTTAGAGAACCGGAATCTTTTATGACGGGTTGTGGGCTTGCCTCTCTGTAGGAGGACACCATCTGTCTTCCGAGGCTGTTCACTATGCGAACATCCTTGACAAAACAGTCTGTAGTAAAGGCAGTCAGTCTCTGGTTGCAGTATGTGCAGAAACTCGAGCGACCCATGGAGAATTCTCTCCTAACACTATTCACCTTAAGAAGTGGTACATAACCACTGCTTTAGTGCAAGTGCCTAGCGCTTAAGCTCTCGACTCAATAGGTTAATTCCAAAAATTACAGCAGGATTCCACACTTAAGTCGTTTGGTAAAAACTGAAGGAGGTTAACACCTGCAAAATAACTAGCACAGTCTGCCCCACGTTAGGCACTGGATAAAGGAAAAGTGCTGTTGTTACTATTATCGTTGTTGTTAGGAATATCACAACTACGATTAATAAGACTACCATTATCTTTATTAGAAAGCAGTCGAGTCTGGATTTCCCCCTATTCGCAAGCAGGCAAGTCGCGGAAGGTTAGAAAGAGAAAAAAGAGGCACGCTAAGGTAGAGATCGCGCCCGGCCCGGCCCCGCGCACCTCGCACCTCCCGCTCCGGCTCCGAGTCCTCATCGGCCTCACGCTCCCGCTTCACCCGCACTGCCGGGACTACTGGCGCCGGGGCCGCGCGCGCGCTCGCCGGCTCCACCTCCCGCTTTACGCGCACTGGGCTGCTCCGGGAGCTCGCCGCCTCGGGCTCCCGCTCCCGATCTCGCTCCCGCTTAATGCGACCCGAGCTGCCTCGCGACTCAGACTCACGCTTCCCGCGGGTGGAACCACGAGACTCTCGCTTGGACCGGCCAGACATCTCCACGACCGGCCGAGTCGCCCAGCGTAGACGCCAGGCACGCTCAAGCGCGCACTACGCGGCCAATCAGGAGCGGAGCTGGTATCGAGCCCGAGGCTCTCTACGAGTCACCGATGGGGACAAATCACGCTATTGCAAACTTGTGGTCTAGTACTTCCCTCACCGCTGCGTGCGCACCCTGAGAACGTTCTGTGGGCCTACTGCCACAGTATCCAGCATTTCCAGCTTAAAGAGACAGGAACATTTTGCTGGCCACGGAATTTTCTGAATAGCTGAATAAAAGAAGTTCTCATTTGGCCCCCGATCTCTTCACAATACTTTGTGCTCGGCAACCACATTCGGGAGGGCGCCTCCCCTAGTCTCCTTGCTTCGGTGACTGACGACCCTCCACAGAAAAACCAGGTGACATCCCCAAATCATCCCATCATACAGCAATATCTAAGGTCACTTTTTTTTTTTTTTTTTTTTTTTGCAGTTGGCCGGTACCTGCATTGAACTCTGGACTTTGAAGTTACCGATACCACACTCTAACCGACTAAGCTAACCGGCCAGCCGAAGCCCACGTTTAGAAGGTCCTTGGTATCAGGAAAATGCAAACGCCCTGCAGAGGCGGATTTACCATGAAGCTAAGCAAACTCTAACTTCAGGTTATTGTTTGTTTGTTTGAACAGTCGTATCGTGGCATAATTGACATACAATAAGCTGCACGTTTAAAGTGTGCCATTTGCTTAATTCTGACGTATTACACATCCATCAAGCCATCACCACAATCACGAGAAGGAACCTGTTCAGCCCTCAAAGTGTCCTCGGGCCCTCAGGGAATCCCTTTCTGTACAACTGAGGATTTTACATAAATGGGATCACACGATGTGTAGTTTCTCACCTGGCCTCTCCCTCATACGATCATCCCTGCGGTTGAGCGAATGGACAGCTCGTTCCTTTGGATTGCCACGGTGTGTTTCTCTTCTAATTATGAATTCCTGATGTTGCCTTTTTTTTAATGACTCGAAAATTACCCACGCTCAATCCCCTCCAGCACTCTGGGTGCTCCAGCAGAGACAGCTAAGACCTCGGTGCCGTGGGCGCCAAGGTGGGCCGGCCGAGGGCAGCGCGGGCCCCGGCGGGGCTGGGGCGCTGGGCCGGGAGACCCTTCGCGGAGCCGTGCGGCCGGGGGGCCGCCACAGAGTCAGCTCAGGTCACGCGGCTGGAGATGGTTTCCCAGCATCCTATCCTCCCCCCCAAAAAAGACAGGAAGCCTCCACACCCAGCGCTGAGTGGTGTTAATGGGTGACTGGCATTTTTCTGGATTTTCTGATGTCTCAGCTGTAAGGCGAAATCCTTGTTTCCTATTGACGATGTTAGAAAAAAAACAAAAGCCCCTCCCGGGCGGTGGAAGCCCCACACCCTCCCCACGCGCTCCATGAACTCCGCGCGCGGCTACGGTCGGCCAGGCCCAGATCTCTTGGGCCGGAAGTCAGAACGCGGGGCCGGAAGCCAAGTGAGGGGTGGCGCGGGTCCACCGGTGGAAGCCCCACACCCTCCCCACGCGCTCCATGAACTCCGCGCGCGGCTACGGTCGGCCAGGCCCAGCTCTCTTGGGCCGGAAGTCAGAACGCGGGGCCGGAAGCCAAGTGAGGGGTGGCGCGGGTCCACTCCGGGCTGGTGGACGGCCGTTGGGGCCGTTGAGAGGCGGCGGCCCTGCACGTAGGGCTCCGGATGGAGGCGGCGCCGGACCCCGGGCCGAGGCTCTGCTGCAAGCCTGGTGGTCGGCTGGACATGAGCCACGGCTTCGTGCACCATATCCGTCGGAACCAGATAGACCGGTACCGCCCCGCCCCGCCACCCCTGTCCAGGCCTGGCCCGGCCGTCCCTGACTCCCGCTCGGCTCCCCGCAGGGACGACTACGACAAGAAGGTGAAGCAGGCGGCCAAGGAGAAGGCGAGGAGGCGGCACACGCCCGCGCCGACGCGGCCCCGCAAGCCCGACCTGCAGGTTTACCTGCCGCGACGCCGAGGTGAGGCCGCCCGCCCAGCCTGCCTCCTCAAACCCGCGCGCTCTTCCTTTCTGCAACGCGCTCCCCTTCTCTGTAGTGGAAGAACACTTTTGTTACCCCCCAAGGCTCAGCTTACCTCGTCCCTTCCCGGAGCCTCCACCTCAACGCTTCCAAATCCGCTCAGTGATTCTCTCGGAGAACTGGGAGGGCTCATGGCCCCCATTAAGCATCACTGTTACAGAAGGGACTTGGGAGCCGGCAAGAAGTTGTTTGTCGGTTTGCCCCACCATACCGTATTTTACTATTCCGGCTACCTAGCAGGGGGAAAGTTTGGCACAGCTATAAGCCACCGGAACATAAGTGTGGAATGAATCCAGTAAATGGTCTTTGTCCTAGTTAAGAGCTTTTAGATGTTATGTATTCACTGAGTCTTCACAGAGATCTATAAGATGAGAATGATTATGTCTGTCTCACAGTCGGGAAACGCACAGAAGCATTAAATAACTTGCCTAAGATCTTAGTAAATGGCAGAGCCTGCATTTGAACCCATGCAGAGCTCTGTCCACCCTTTCACTAGCTTTCGCTAAACATATGTGCCGTTGGGTACCTACTTTGTGACAGCACTGTGCTGGCCCCAGAGCAGGGATACAAAGGTACATAAAACTGATTGATGGCACACTACACACACACACTACCCATAAGAGGATTGGGGCTTTCTTTACAGTATGTTTTCCTGCATCATCTCTGGGCAGGGGCTTCAGCAGCATCCTTCTCTTCCCTCTCACTGTGGTTCATCCTTCCAGATGGCTCTACCCGCCCAGTCAACCCAGACTATAAGGAGTCCGGTGAAAGTAGCAGTAGTGGTGGCTCCGAGCTGGAGCCCTCTGGCCATCAGCTCTTCTGCTTAGAGTACGAGGCGGACAGTGGAGAGGTCACATCAGTTATCGTGTATCAGGTACGCCTTGTGGAAACAGCTGCAACCTGAAGGTCCTGGGCTGTGGTAGAAATCACTGCCAGACCCTGAACCACTGTTTTCCTCAGGGCCAGTGGGAAGTGTCTGCTCTACATGGGAGCCTAGGACTGCTGGGCAATGTTTTCAAGCACAACTCACTCCCATCACACAGTAATTCTCAGTGGGGGAACAGGGAGGCCTTGTGGTGCCCAGTTGAGAAGCACTATTACAAGGGACATCTGGAAAATGACAACTACTGGCAAGAAGCCTTGAACCAAATGGAGTTCAGTGAGAGTGTTTAGGGACAGGGCAGGTCACTTTTCCAGAAGAGGCTAGGTCCTGAGCTTCCTGACTCTTCCTCCACGTAGGACGATGACCCAGGAAGGGTGATTGAGGAGGTGTCAGCACACACGCCTCTGGATCCTCCCATGAGAGAGGCCCTCAAGTTGCGTATCCAGGAGGAGATTGCAAAGCGCCAGAGCCGACACTGACCAAGCTGAAGGTGCTCCCTCCAGGCTGGATTCACTGTATTCAGAAGATTTCTGCCCGGGGAATTTACCCCTCTTTTAGGGGTGCCAGGAGAAGTCTGTCTGATCTTGAGCCCCGCAGAGTTGGTGCTTCCACAAGGGTGTTTACTGGGCTATACTTGGCCCACCTTGCAGACATTCTTGTATGTCAGCCCATTTTCCCAATCTAATATTCTGGAACATTTTGAGACTTTCATTTGGCTAACTTGGTGTTCTGGAAGCAGAGACTTCAGGGAGGGCCAGGGTTTATGAAGCCTCGGGCCAATATGCTGCTTTCTCACTGAGATCACATCCCATTTTCCCAATCTAATATTCTGGAACATTTTGAGACTTTCATTTGGCTAACTTGGTGTTCTGGAAGCGGAGACTTCAGGGAGGGCCAGGGTTTATGAAGCCTCGGGCCAATATGCTGCTTTCTCACTGAGATCACATGTTTGGCTGCTGCTGTTTACCCAGCTCCATGAGCCATGCTTGTCATTTTATGGTTCTTTTCTTTAGAGACTTCAGGGAGGGCCAGGGTTTATGAAGCCTCGGGCCAATATGCTGCTTTCTCACTGAGATCACATGCTTGGCTGCTGCTGTTTACCCAGCTCCATGAGCCATGCTTGTCATTTTATGGTTCTTTTCTTTCGTGCTTCTGCTCACTTCCACCTATGTTTTCCTAGACCTGTATTTTAGCTCTGTTTCTCTATTCTTGCCTTTCCCTAATCTTTTTGCCTCAGGTGTAATCCATCAGTTCTTCTCCCCCAACATGAATGCACCTCCAACTGTCCTACACTTTGGAGGTAGGAGGTTGTGGGGATTTACCTTTCTAACAAGCTCTCCAAGTAATTCTGATACCAGTAAAATGGGACACCTTCAGGGGTTTTTTGGTTTCTTTGGCAGCTGGCCTTGACCTTGGTGTTATAACACCACTCTGTAACCAACTGAGCTAACCAGCCAGCCCTGAGACCTTAGTTTTTGAAGCCTGCTTGCAAGTATATCACCCTCCCCTTCCATGCCTTTTTCAAGCTTCCAGCATGCTCCACAGCTTTGCACTGTCTAGGTGGGAGAACTAGGAAGACATCAGAGCTAAACTGCAAGGATTTCTTGTAGCAAAACCTGCCTTGGGGGCCGGCCCGTGGCTCACTCGGGAGAGTGCGGTGCTGATAACACCAAGGCCACGGGTTCGGATCCCATATAGGGATGGCC
>NW_007727682.1:166040-171113 GCF_000696425.1 Galeopterus variegatus
AAAAAAAAAAAAAAAAAAAAAACCTGCCTTGCCTAGGGCTGTGGAATTCCAGCTTTTAACCTCATTTTTACCTGTGAACAGACTGTCCTTTGCCCAGACTAAAAGGGAATTATCAAAACAAGGTTGGAACTGACTGAAGTTGTGACTAAACAGTCTTAAATATACATACAAAGAGAAATTCAACATTAGCAATAATTGCCTGATTGGAGCCTTAGCTGCAAAAAAGAAAAGTACTGAACTACACCCCAGAGGGAGTGAAATGAGCCCTTCTTGCCTGCCTTATGCCCCTTCCCCTGCCCTGTGCTTTCTCCTTCCTACCTCCCAAGAGTATTTAACTCCGATCTTTACAGTAAAAATCCCCAGGAACAGCATTGCCATCACCTAGTAAACACTTTTCTAATGCAGCGTTAGGCTAAGGTCTGAAGTCCACAGGACATTCTGCACATTGAACTTTCGAGGCACTGCAAATCAGCCTAACCTCAGTGCTTTGAAATATAGGGTTTAAGTGAGACTTCCTAAAACCAAAACCGCCTGCCCCAGAGCTTTCTCCACCTCAGGGTCACAAAATCAGTCTGCTATTTCATCTCAGCAGCTTCTCACAGGTATTGTTAGTTTGTGCCCCCTCAGAAATGGGGTGCAGCAACTACTACAACTATGCCATTAAAACACAGCAAGCCACAGCTTGCAGTGCAGAAGGATGCTGGGACAGTGAAGGAGGTGGGTAAGTTAGAAGGGTTTAGTTGTGATGGTGACCAAGAACCAGAGTGCTCCAAACCCATGGAGCTGATGTAATTTGCCAGTTCTGGGCTCAGTTCCTTCAAAGGAGAACATCTTTGCCCTCTACTTATGCATCTGAACTAGAAGTGCCTTTAACTTATAATGTTAACTACTCTCCAAAGCCTTCTGAGTCAGGGAGGCTCTGCCAACTACCTGCCCCCACCCCCACCCCCACCCATTCTTCCTGCAGGTCAGAGGACCAGTGATTTTAGTCTTCCAGCTCTCTGACTGATCTTATGACTTGCAACATAGGATTTCACTGGAACTCTTTGGCTTCTTAGTCTGGAAATACTTTTTGAGTCTGTCTTCTTATAGCTGGGTCAACTGTTTCCTGGTTTTATTATGGAACTTAGAAAGAACACCTGAAGAGGAGTGTAGGGGCATGGCACCTGATTCCATTCTGGTTTTGTGTGAAGGGAAGCGTTTAGTATGCACCTGTTGTGTTCTTCTATGTGTTTGTCTTGTAATCCTCACAAAGGTCCTCTCAGGAGACTGATGGAAACACCTTGCTTTTAAACTTTTTTTCATTGAGGCACTTTGCTTCAAGTGCATATATTTTCCACCCAGGAAACATTACTAATTTATGCAGTATGACTGTATAAATCACTAAGCCTTGTACTTAAATGAAAGGTTGTCCTTCATAGCTGGCCTATTGGAGGTGATGCTCCCGTTTCTTGAGGTATGCCTGAAAACCCTCTCTGAGGATGGCCCTCAGCCAGTTAACACCCTTGTAGCTCAGCCTCTTGCTTACTGCCCATCCCTCACTGGGGTCCAAGATGGTACTATCAGTTTATTCACTAGACCTGCCTCTAGACATTTTTCACCTGTTTGGAAAATCGGTACTTTACCATCAAGGAACATGTTTCAGAGCATTTCCCACAGGCCCTAGAGATTTCCCAAAGAGGACTGTCCCATGCTGTGTGGTGCAGTGGCAGTAGCATTGAACTAAGTGGAACTTTACAGCAGGCTGCTTCAGAACCAATAATATTCATTTGACTAGGTATGTTCTTGGCTATCTTTAATAACATCTGACACCTCTTGATAGGCATATCATGCCCATTAATATGGAGTGTTCTTCCCTCACTGAACTTAAGCCTGGATTTTTTTTTTCTTTTGTCCTTTTTGTGACCGGTAAGGGGACCGCAACCCTTGGCTTGGTGTCGTCCGCACCGCGCTCAGCCAGTGAGCGCACCGGCCATCCTTATATAGGATCCGAACCCGCGGCGGGAGCACTACTGCGCTCCCAGCGCCGCACTTTTCCGAGTGCGCCATGGGCTTGGCCCCTTAAGCCTGGATTTTAAGGCTTTGTGTTTCTTGGGCCATTGTGGGTGATGTTACTGAGGGAAGGAAGCTGGGTTTGCAGGGGCTTTGGGGCTATGCAAGAGTAAATAGTAAAGCTTGAGTTGTAGACAGTTGGCAAGCATGGAAGTCTTTGAAGAATATAATGCCAGAAGGGAAAAGAATGTAAAGCTTTTGGGCCGGCCTGTGGCTCACTCGGTAGAGTGCGGTGCTGATAACACCAAGGCCGCGGGTTCGGATCCTATATAGGGATGGCCGGTTTGCTCGAGTGTGGTGCTGACAACACCAAGCCAAGGGTTGAGATCCCTTTACTGGTCATCTTTATAAAAAAAAAAAAAAAGAATGTAAAGCTTTTGTACCAAGTGAGAGTAGGAGCCTCTGGAGCCCGACCAGTCAGTGAGCCCAACATGGGCAATAACAAGTGTTTTCCCCATGGAAAAGCCTCTGAAAGAGACATTCTATCTCCATGGTCCACTCTGAGGGTCAATGCCAATTAGATATTAGCCCATGCAGGTGGGAAGGAAGCCCTGTTGGGGTGGTGACTATCCAACCTGCTGTGTTTTTGGCAGGATAGCGGGTGATAGGGTAGTGGATCCCCAGGTGGCTCACAAATTTAAATGAGGCCTTTGTGTATAGAGAAAGGAATAGGGACAGATTTCCTTCCTACCTCTGAGCCTTCTTTTGGGAAAATCACCATGGAATGTTAACAATTATTTGAAATATTTTAAGCTCCCTCCTTGAATTCCTGTCCTTTCCCAGAAGAACGTGATGGCCAACAAGAAGCCATAGGCACCCACCCCAAATTTCTCCAGGAGTTACAGTGAAGCTAGAATGAAAACCTACCAAGTAAACTCCTCTGCCTTCTCAAAGCCAACAGAATGAGAGACTGAGTGGACTGGTTGTGCTGTGGAGTAAATGTATAAAAAGCCATACGTTCTTCCATTTTCTCATTTCTAATGTTTCTGTTGTGTAACACAGATGAATAAAATGAAGTGTACAAATTATTTGAAAATCCCAGAAGGAAGGTAATATCCAAATACAGTATTTAACCAATAAACTATTTCTACAGCACTGTTTTTGCCAAGAGTTGTGAAATCACTTGTGTACGTGGAGACATGGAGGTTTAAATGCCTGCCCTAAAGTCATTCCACCACATAATCAGCACTGGAAATCTCATCTCTTGCTCTGCCTATTTTAAGAGCTGTCCTCATTGGAGCATAACAACTAACATAGCATTAGAGTTGGAAGGGATTTTTAAAGACATCTGGTCCTACTTCTTACCTGATACTCCCCCCCTACCAACTATCCATGAAGAGCCTTCTGTCAAGGAGTTCTATCTTGGTGTAATTCTCTTTTAGGAACTATCCAGACTTCCATATTAAGCCAAAAGGTGCCTCCACGTCACAGCTCTGGAGTGCTTATGCCTTACCGCACATCATGCTAGAACAGCCAGTTCAGAACTCGAGTAGTACTCCAAGGCCTTCACCATGATAATGATTGGACAGGGACTCAAACCCAGCTCAAGAGGATATATTGTTTAAGATTCGCAAAGCTTCCAGTGAGGGTTCATGGCCCATTGGACAGATGAGAAAAAGGTACCTGCTCCAATAGTAATGCAGTCAGGCAGGAAGATGGTGACTCTGCATGAATTTGAAAGAGGTACTCCTTTGGTGCACAGAGCATGGCCAGCAGAGAAGGTAGGCTGCATTTTGCCCCATACTGTTACATTCAGCTGGATTTTCTTGTACAGTGATCACCCTGCACAGCCATACTTCTTTCTTGGCCCTGCTTTAACTACTTGTCCCAATGTGATTTGGAAAAGGGCTCTCCAACAGCTTTCCTGTTTCCATTTCTACCTTCCATTCGGTCCAAAAAGGTTTCTCCCTCTTCATACCATTGTGCAGTTTAGTCTACTTTATTTCTCTACAGTACAAAGCCCTGTTTCTGCACATAACCTTTGCCTCACCAATGTTGTGAAACTTCGGCTCCCCTGGCTCCTGGCTTCTGGCGCCTGGGCCAATGCACGCTTCAGGTAATGATCTGCCCCAGTGTCCTCTCACAAGGGCTCCAACAGTCGCTAGAGTTGCCTTTTAGACAGCGTGCCAGGCACACTTCTAGTGTGTGAATGGAAGTATTCCCACCCTTTTCAATCGTGAAAAGTATGTCCAGGAGTGCATTCTTGGCTTGTGAGTTTTGGTGGAACTGGTGGGTAGTTTATCCTCACACTATCCTGTCTTCTTTTCCCAGATTCTTCTGGGTCTCTCACCTTCCTCTCTTCTTTGTTTACCAACACCTGGCCATATTAATCCTTACCTACCCTACCCTTAATTGACACCTATAATTGTCTGTTTAGGATGGATATCCTTTGGTCTCTGCTGCCTTATTTCAAGGAAGTGTTGATCAGTTGGGAAATACATTTTGTACATGGTGACTTTTGGCCAGTACTCTGTGTACTCGTAAGCCCGAAAATAAAGTATCTAATGAAAGCAGCCCTCCTCCAGAGTTTGCTGAGCCGCGGGAAACATAAGCCAAATTCAGGGCGCTTGGGTTTCTTAAGGAACAGCCAAGGCTTTGTGCTCGCTTCTCTGCGGACCCGCCTCAGCCTTGGACAGAGGCAGGCACCGGGTGCCACGTTGAGTGAGCCCTTCTCCGAAACCTCACTCACTGTCAGCCAGTCCAGGCTACAAAATGTGCGCTGCCGCGGCGGTGGCAGCAGCAGGGGGCCTGCAGCCATGTGCACGATGACAATCACACGTGAAGATGGAAAGTTGGCAGGTCCCCGGAGTTCCCCGCTTCCTAGCACTTCCACCCCAGGTACAAGGTAGAACAGCCCTCATGGCATCTTGGAGTCAGAGGTGTCCAGGCCAAAGCCTCGGGCGCCCGGGTCCCCCCAAGTTGGGGCGCCGCCCACGTTTCCCCGTGACGCGGGCGCGGGGTCTCGGGAGTTGTAGTCTCGGGCAGCGCGCGGGCGCCAGGGCCGGGGCTGCGCGGGCTGCG
>NW_007727682.1:171197-187405 GCF_000696425.1 Galeopterus variegatus
ACTCCTTCCTTTCCCCGAAGTTTCCCTTGATCCCCTGGGGAGGCTCGGGCCCCGGGTCCCCAGGGGGTCGCCGGCCGCCAGCTCCAGCCCAAGCCGGGGTCCCCGCGCCCACGCGAGCGGGGGCCGGGCCGGGCTTCCCGCGTGATCCCGCCCCTTGCCTGGGCGCCGGTGGTCAGGTAGTTGCCTGCGCCGCCGCCTCTCCGCCGCGCCCCATACGCCCTCCCAAGGCTTTCTTTGGCGTGGTCCCTTGGCTGCCCTAGCTCCAGCCCTTCTCCCAGCCCGGGTCCCTTAGGCAAGAATGGGTGACTCCCTTTCCAGATGTTACTGCCGGGCCCGAGTCTCAGCATGCCGGTGGCCCCCAGTGGATGCCAGAGGGTGTCCACGTTGTGGCCTGGGGTCAGCCGGAAGTTTAGACGCTCGGAGGCCCAAAGGGAGCTCTGGATGAGGTGTCGACCACATTCCCCTCCGCCTGCTTTGGTCAGTCACCGGACCCTGGACTTTGATCTGTCTCTCTCCTCCAGGTCAGGGCCGCTGATGGTGGTATAGGAAATATCTCAAGGTAGCTGGGCGAGTCCCCTCTTCCCCACCTACATCTTGTCCTCCCCCCCACGCCACCACCACCCTGGCTCCCCTCCCTCATGACGGCCTGGATCCTCCTTCCTGTCAGCCTGTCAGCCTTCTCCATCACTGGCATATGGACTGTGTGAGTAAAGGGGGTGGGGGAAGGACCCAACAAGAGCTTGATGGCACACACAAAGTCCCTTGTAGGATCCAGGGTGGTACCCAGGGTCACTCTGGCTATCTCCAAAGCCTGGCCTGATGCCTGGGCACACTACCCCTTAGGACAAGCTGGCACCACTACTGTCCAGAAGGGTAGCCCTGACAGACATACTCCTAGCTAGGGCAACTTCCAGAGGGCCCCTAGTTGGGGACCAGGCTGCAGGCTCTGGTATGGCATCAAGCCTGCTCAGGGCCACCCCAACCTGAATCCCCAGCAAGAACAAGGCTGAATGGGGCCAGAAATCAAGGGAGAAGAGAAGAGTCAGTGGGGGGTACCTTGGCTGGGAGGGGCATGGGGGCAGGGTGACAGTTTTGCTCCTACAGGTATGCCATGGCCATGATGAACCACCATGTGTGCCCCTTGGAGAACTGGTACGGAGCACTCTGCAGACAGCCTCACTCTAAAGCTCCCTCCATCTCTGTCCCCTCTTGGGCACATGGCTGCCATGAGCCAGAAAGAGACCCTGGGCCTTCACTGCTCTTCTCTGACATTGGTTCCCAGGCATGGCTTTGTGCACATATACCCACTTCCCACCATCTCTTCACCACTCTGACTTCTATTTCAGGCTGGCCCTGGGGAGTGGGCTGTTCCACCCCTGCTGGGAGGTCTGGGACAAGGTCCTCTTCTAGGCGTTAGTCTACGGGCCAAGGGCCTGGGGCCATCTCCTTTCCCCAGTCTACCCCCTGTCCTGCCTGCCAGGTCCTACAATGAGTCCTGCTCTTCTGACCCTGCTGAGCAAGGCAGCCCCAATACCTGCTGCACCCTGGATGATATCCCCTTCATCAGGTAAGTCCTGGAAATTAGGCAGGTCAGGGAGACCTACAACCCTCCCAAACTCCCGGAAAGCCCCTCATGCAAAGGACTGTCCTTGAGTCTCAGGAATAATAACTTTACTATGAGCCACTTAACAGCAATACTGCTTGCCAATTACTATGTGCCAGGCACTCTGCTGAGCGCTTTATATGCGTAATCTCTTTCATCCCTCTCAGCGGTGAGGCAGCTATTGTTTTCACCATTTTACAGGTGAGGAAACTGAGGCTCAGAGTTGTTGCTGTCCAGGTCACACAGCTGGATTTAAGCTCAAGCCCACTGATTGCCCTGCCCAAGTTCTGGCTCAAGGATAGCCAGACCAGCCGCAGGCCTCTGCAAGGAGTCTTGGGGCACTCCCTTCTCTCTCACACACGAGCTCTGCTTTGGGGGGACTCAGCCTGGAGCCAGCCTTACGTGAGGGACGCTGGCCGTTCTCATAAATCAGATGCTTGCCTGCTAAGGAACAGGTGCAGATAAAGCAGGGGAGAGCCAGTGGGCCAGAGTGGGGGCGCACTGTGCACCTGCCTTCTCTCATTCTGTCCTTGCCCCCTCCTCTCAGCAAGTGCGGCACACATCCCCCAGAGAGCTGTCTCTTCAGCCTCATTGGCAATGTGGGTGCTTTCATGGGTGAGTTGTACCCTTAGCCCTGCCTCACCAGCCCAATCCAGCCCCCCTACCCTCCCCCCAGAAAGGCCCAGGAAGCCCTTGCTCAGCACAGCCCAATCAAAGGGCTAAGGCAAGGGGAGCAAAGTCTCTCTTGTTCCTTCAAGGCCAGAGGCTGACTCGCACACAGCGCCCTGCAAGCCAGAGTCTGAGGAAAGCTAGTTCAGCATTCCCTTCTGGCCCTCAGAAGGGGTAGGAGCACCAGAGTGCCTGGGGGAAGCCAGCGAGCTCGCTGGGTGGGGCCAGGCCAGAGGAAGGCGCCGGGCTGGCCCCAGTCGTGCTCTCCTCCCCCAGTGGCCCTGATCTGCTTTCTGCGCTACGGGCAGCTCCTGGAGCAGAACCGGAACTCCCGGATTAACACCACAGCGCTCATCACAGGCTGCACCAACGCCGTGAGCCTCATGATGGTCGGCAACTTTCAGGTGCCCCCTGCCTCTTGAACTTTCCCTAACAGGGCCTGGCTGCCTACACGGGCAGCATCTCAAGGTTGGGAGTTGAGGAAGGAGGGACTGAGAGGCAAAGAGGGAGAGAGGCATAATAAGGGAGTGGCAAAGCCACTCACCAATTAGCCCCTGTCTCTGAGCCCAGGTGGATCATGCCAAGTCTCTGCACTACGTTGGAACTGGTGTGACCTTCCTTGCGGGGCTGCTCTTTGTATGCCTGCACTGTGCCCTCTCCTTCCACGGAGCCATTGCCCCCCTGGACCTGGCTGTGGCCTATCTGCGAAGTGTGTTGGTTGTCATCGCCTTTGTCACCCTGATCCTCAGTATCCTTCCAAGACAGGGCAACCAGAAACTTATCCTCTATCTCAACGCTTCTCTCACCCAAGATGGGGGTGGGGGCCTAGATGCCAGCTAACACTGCCCCTGTCGTCTTCTGCTCCCTCTGGATAGGTAAGGCCTGAGCCTTTAGCCCAACCTAGTTATATGTCTGGGACTGCAGAAGGCGTATTGCCAGGTTCCCACACATCCTTCTGAACATTTCCTTAGCTCCATTCCAGGTGCTGTCTGCTTTTTCCATGAGAGTTCTCAGCTGCAGCACGGGGCAGCCTTGTTCGAGTGGGTGTTTGTCATCGACATCCTCATTTTCTATGGTACCTTCAGCTATGAGTTTGGGGCAATCTCCTCAGACACACTGGTAGCTGCCCTGCAGCCTGCCCCTGGACGGGCCTGCAAGTCCTCTGGAAGCAACAGCACCTGCACCCACCTCAACTGTGCGCCTGAGAGCATCGCCATGATCTGAGGTCTGGGGAGGGTGGCTGGCCCGACTTTCACAGCACCCCACTCCATATCTTCTTTGCATTTATTTTGTATCAAAAATGATTTTGAGAAAGTATTCTGTGGGGATCTGGGCTTCCTCGCTCTTGGAGAAGTAGCCATCCCACATCCACCTGTGCCATAGAGGGGCAGGCCCTGCCAGCTGCCTTGGCTGCACGACCTGCTCCCCTACCCTGTGGTGGTGTTTTGTGTTAACAGTCACCTGTCCTCACTTGCCCAGCCAGCCCTTCAGGTGCCTTCTACTCCCAGTGCCCGAGCCAGACCACTGGGGTTTCCTGCTGCAGGAATTGGGGGCTGGGACCAGCAGGGGGGATAGAGGTCTTGGGGGTGGGGTAAGCATGCCTTAGTCTAAGGGATTGCCCCCCTCTGGACCCACTGAGCTGCACTGGGATTCTTCACTCTGCCCCTCACTTCCTTTAGGGCAAATAACACAGCAGAACCACATGGGTATTTTAGTACTTTTTTTTTATATCTATTAAAAGAATTCTAATTTGCATGTTTGTAGTCTGCTTTGGAGAGTCAGCAAGGGTCTGATCCACACTTTCCCTTAGCAAAGGATAGGAGGAAGCACCTGCCCACCTGGCAGAACCTCAGCGACCCAGCTCTTTAAAAGGATGCCAGGTGCTATCCAAGTACCCCTTCAAGGCGTGGTGCTGACAACACCAACTCAAGGATTAAGACCCCCTTACCAGTCATCTTTAAAAAAAACAAAACAAAACAAATACCCTTCAAGGGCTTGAAACCCTTTTTGGGTTTCAACCTAAACGTCTAAACAGTCTAAAGAAACTGGTCTGATAATCTCACACTTCCTTCCCCAACTTGGAGTCCAGTCCCCCACTTTTTTTCCTTGGTTGGGGGGGGGTTGGGGGCTAATACAGAGAGCAACTTCTCCCTAATACAGGGAGAAGGGGATACAGGCTAGTTTATCAGCTTTAAGTAGCTACTGGGTGCCAGACCCTGACACATTCTTGCTTTCCAACCGTGAACACATGGACTCAAACCCTGGTGGCCAAGTTCATTACCTAGGCTCCACTGCCCTGGTCCAGATACTGGTTCACTAATACTGGTCCAGATGGGCCAGCAGGGAGAGAAATGCAGCCCGATGCATTCTGTGGTTTAGAACCACCTTCCCCAATAGCATTAGGGACCTGGTGGAGGATGCAGAGCCTCTGCCCAGGTCTGTGAGCAATGCAGCCGCAGGGTGGGTAAAGAAACCTTTAATGAGGATTCAGAGTGCAAGAGGAAGACATTGTAGAGGGCCAGCACTCAGCCCCAGCTGCCTCACGTGTACATGGCTCCATGGAGGTTCTCCAGTCGGTGCTGCTGCTGCTGCTTTCGAGCCTGGAGAGAAGAGGGTACAGTGGGCAGGGGCCTGCGGGTGAGGGATAGGGCAGCTATCATGGGGTGGCTCTCACTGTTTTCAGGCCCCTAGCACCTGCATCGCTGTGGCTCTTTCCCCTCACCAAAGTCACTGGGAAGGCAGACAGAACCAGGGATTCTGACGCCTACCCAGGCCTGCTGTGGCGGGGAATGAGAGCAGGGAGGACGGGCTGAGGGAGACCATCATGAGCCCCTCTACTTAACCACCAGCCCCCTACCTTATCTCGTCTGTGCTCCTCATAAGTATCGTCATCGGTGGGCAGCTCATGGCGGCACAAGGGGCAGGAATTTGTCTGGGAAAAGTAGGGCAGTGTTCCAGCCCAGATCTGGTCATCACAAGTTAATAACCCTCCCCTGCTCCCAATTCCCATCCTTACTCCCACCCCTCTTTGATCACTCAACAGTCCATAAACAGAAAGAAGCTTGAGAACTGAGCCCAAGGCAAGGTGAGGGCTGAAAGAAGGGAATCAGTACCTTGCTTAGCCAGGGCAGAATGCAACTGGAATGGAATAGGTGATGGCAAGGCATCTCAATGACGGTCTCCTCCTCCTCAAATTCCAAAAGACACACGGGGCACTTGATCTCTTTAGGAGGGAGTGCTGATCAGAAGAGCTGCTACAGGCCCCACCTCCCAGCTCCCACTCCTGAAGGACACCCTTGCCCCAACCTGCTAGAAAACTGAAGGGGCAGACCACAGTCTGGCTTGGAGAGGGGGTGGGTCTTGCAGACCTGCCCCAAACAGCAAAAGGAATTAGTGTCCTCACCAGCCTGAGAACCCCTGATGACTGTCCTGGGGAGGTTCTCAACCACAGTCTTGGCAGCTGGTGGAGGCAGGTGGTGATCCCAATCTACTACCAACCCCAAGTCTTCAAAGTCCATCCTATTGAAAAGTGACCTGGGAAAGAGGATGCAAGGTCAGAACCAAGGAAAAACCATACTTTCTCTTTGCCCCTGGGCATTAACACATAAATACCCCACCCATCACCTATTCCATTCCAGTTGCATTCTGCCCTGGCTAAGCAAGGTACTGATTCCCTTCTTGTATAGTAATAATAGCTACCCTTAGTAGTTAGTAGATGCTCAGGAGATAAAAAGCACGGTGGGAAATGGTTTATAGCTGCTCTCAGACAACCCGGGCACACAGACTGTTTATTCCCATTTTACACACGAGGCAACAGTCTCGGGTTAGTTACTCAGGCCACGCAGGAATAACCTGGTAGAGCCAGATTCCACGTCGGCAGTGTGGGCTTCCGTGCTTGCTGTTCCTAGAGAATATACACACCTACTCAACATGCGGGCCCCTAACCGGCCCGCATGACCCACCTTTACCGGTACCTCCCAGGGCTGGCAGCTCCCCTGCCCCCAATCCCATAACTCTCCAGCTCCAGTCTTTACCACAATCCAGTTGCCCGCGCCTGCCCACGGATGGCGCAAATTATTGACACACACAATCCCTTCTCCCCAATCTCGCCACCCGGACTAACATTCCAGATTATTCATCTGTCCTCCCTAGAATCCACTGTCCCGCATAATCTCCTTCTCCAGCCAGCCTCAGCCCGGAAACCTGGACCCCACCACCGAACCACGCGCACCGACCTTGCGAGCTCCAGCAGCATGTTGGTTCGGGTCTCCTGCTGGGGGTCCAAAGGCTCGCAATCGTGTTCATCGAAATAGGACGCCATGGCTGCCCCGCAGTCTGACACAGCTTTTGCACCCAGCCCTATGCGTCCTCGAGGCGCTAGCCAATGAACTAGCGAGTTGAGAGAGGATGGCCAATCAGAGTATCCGAGGGGCGGGCATGGGGGGGGAGCTAGTTCAACGCACACAAGCGGAAGTACTAATTCGGCCGCCTCTCATTGGTTTGGATAAACCAGGTGACCAAAGACTAAAGCCAATGGTAGAGGCCGGGGCTGGTGTGGAAACGTTTGTGTTTTAAGTCAGTCAGAGGCTGTAGTAGATTCCCGAGAATTTCTGGCCTGGTCGCGTCGGTAGTGCCCTGAGAAGCCAAGTGTCTGGGCCGTGAGGGTCCTTGATCTGCCCTGAAGCTCAGAGGGTCTCGGCAGTGCAGATTCTTAAGGTCTCTCCGAGAGACGGAGGCGCTGGCCCTGGGGCTCAGGGTTCTACGAGCCGGGGTGTCAGGAGGCTTCCCGCTGCTCTGCCTCCGTCCCCGCCGGGCACTTTGCCCCGCTGCCCTCTACATGGTTCGGGAGTTCGTGCTTGATCCCACTCCCCACCCCCGGAAAAAAAAAAAAATTCCTGTGTATTTCTTATGTGTTAGGCATAATAATAAAGAGTGGGGCTAACCTCCCTAACCGAGAGAGGGAAGGTCTCTGCTGGGGAACCTGTGGCCTCACCTGCTCATGGAACTGTGTGACCCTTAGCCTATTGCTCAACCTCATCCCTAGCTTCTGTAAAACTAGTGGCTTGAACTAAATACTGTAAGTTTGCATCCTTGGCTACAAATAAATCCCCTGACGTGGGGGAGGGGCTACTGGGAGAGAGGTATCTTTAGAAAATACCCCCTATGTCTGATATTTACCCTGGAAGACTCTGATGTAACTCATCTACGGTGGGGCCTGGGCAATGGCATTTGTGTAAGTTCTGCAGGTGATTCTAATGTAAGCCAGGCTTGGGATCCACTGCACTCAGTGATTTGGATGATAGCCACTATTTGGCATCTAGAAATGTTACATTAATGGATATTTTACACACAATATCAATAATCCTCAGAATATTCCTGGGAGCTAAACATGATTATGCCCTTTTTATCTATCTGAAACCTGAGTCTCAAAAGTGGCTTGCACAAATTCACACAGCCTGTAAGTGGTGTTGCTGACTAACTGCAGGGAGGAGTGCTTTCCTCCCTCTCTCCCAGGACAGGAAGATGGTAATCAGCGAAGTGATAGTAACAAACTCTATAAGGAGTAGAGCTCTATACAACTCTCAGGGCTTGTTCTTGTTTCTATCAATAGCCCATACTCTACCTAGCAAGAAACTGCTTATTTTACACACTTGACCCTGGATTCCTCTTGCCACTCGCACTTGACTTTCAGCTGCAGTTAAGTAGCCCAGGCAGAGGCTGCCCTGCTTCCATAGTCTTGGTGAGGGCTTCTTCCTTCTTCCTTGCCTTTGCACAGTGATCTTTGCTGTGGCCCTGAAGGCACTGCTTGCCTGGCCCTGTGTGGCCCTGGAGCTTTGAAAAGCCAGCATTCTTTCCTGCAGGGCAAACTCCAGGCCGCCCATTGTGACCCTGCATTACAGCATCATAGAAGCCCTCCCCATCTGCACTGCCACCTGCCCCATCTGTGATCTGGTGTAAAGCCTGAGGAAAAACGTGGGCAAGGAATTTGGAAAAGAGGAAGTGTGCAGAGGGGGGAAAGTCTATCTGAAGGTGTGAGCCTCATTAAAAAAAATCTTTGGGGCTGGCCAGTTAGCTCAGTTGGCTAGAGAGTCATGATAACACCACGGTCAAGGCCAGCCCATGGCTCACTAAGGATAGTGCGGTGCTCATAGCACCAAGGCCATGGGTTCGGATCCCTATATAGGGATGGCCGGTTGGCTCACTTGGGAGAGCGTAGTGCTGACAACACCAAGTCAAGGGTTAAGATCCCCTTACCGGTCATCTTTTCAGAAAATAAAAAAATAACACCACAGTCCAGGGTTCGATCTCCATACCAGCCACCAAAAAGAAGAAAAAAAAAAAATAATACAAATCTTTCCATGACATTTTAAAAAATCCTTGTATCCTTGTATACTCCATATCTCTTAGATTTTCTTTTCTGCTTATCTTTCTATTTTCTCTTTACTATTTCCCCTGGGAAAATTTCTCAATCTAAGCTTCTAATTCTCTGTGTCATTCTTTAGCTAGCTATCCCATTCCAATAATTATATACTTTATAACTAACTTTTACATGTTTTATTAAATCTGAGCACCCCCAAGATGTTACAAAAATAATAGATTTCATTGTCAGGGAAACAGGCTCAGAAGGGAAGGACTGATTCAAGGGTCTGGTTTGGGGGCTGTTTTGTCCTTGCACCCACACTTCAGAAAGGTCTGTCTGTGTAGGGTTGGATCAAGTAGGGAAGAGAGCAGAAGGGGCCCCCTCCTGGGAGTGGAGTCCTTTGAAAGGTGGGCTTTCTAAGTGGCCCCAAGAGTGGAGGTAAAGTGGGATTAACCAACTTGGGGAACTTCGGACACACTCATATATACATACACACACACACCAGCTTTTTAACCAAACAGCAGCTTTTACTGAGCTCCAGGTGGGACTGGCCTGGCATGGCCAGTGCAGCAGGTTGCCCTTGAAGGCCAGTCTGTGGCATGATGGGAGATACGGGGGTACACACATCAGGGCTGCCCTTCAGCGCTCACTGTGATGGCTCAGACAGGAGCAAACGCCAAGGTTCTCTGGAGACGAGAATTGGCCAGTGCAGCCATTCAACCTCTCCCCCAGGCCCAGCTGGGTCAGTCTCCTGGCCCTGAGGCAGTGCCTGCATCCTGGGCCTGTGGAGCACTACTGTCCACACTGCTCTGTGGAAGAAAGATGGCCAGCAGCACTATCAGGATGATGAGCAGGCCACCTCCCACCACCAGCCCCAAGTAGATCCAACAACGGGTGTTCTCCCAGCGCTTCTTCTGGGCCAAGGTCTTGGTTGTCTTGCTGAAGGCTGAGCTCTGTGGACACCCCCAGACACATGGATGAAGTTAGCAGATCCCCTAGAGCCTCAGAATCAGGTCCTCCCAACTCCATCCCAGCAAGGCCTCGTCTCTATCCTGTCTGCCCCTTTGTCCACACAATCTGCCCTAGGGCCCTCTCAGCCTGACTCCTGATCTCAGACACGGGTGTAGCCCTTGACTTTCAGCCCTACTAGCTCATCCCCAGTTAACAATGTCAGTTCTCACCTTTAGGAAGGTCCACAGCTTCAAACCAAGGACTTCCTACTTTGTGAGGTCTACCCATTGCATATCTAGGCTAGGGGTGCCTCAGGAAAACCAGAGGCCCTGCATTGGCCCTCAAACTGGCCTCAGCCCCCACAAAGGGCCTGGAGACCCAGAGCACAGCCTAAGAGCTCCCTCTGAGGGTTTCACCAAGCCTCTCCCCTCCCCTCCCTGCTCCCCAGCCTCACACCATATCCAGGAGTTGGTCTGAACGCTGCTCCAGCTCTGCCAGCTTCCCATCGCGCTCCAGGACCTTGTCGAAGTTGTTGAGCATGATTTCCGTCACCTCGTCTGCCTGCTGCTGGCACCGCTCCAACTCCTTCCCTGCCTGGGCACCAACCCCAGTCAGGGAGGCATGAGACCCCCACCTGGCCCTATCTGGCCCCAAGACCTAGAAGCCCCCTTCCCCCACTGTGTGTGGGTACAGTGTATGACTAACAGCATCCCTCATGTAAGGGTATGGCATGTGCAGAGTGAAGGGCTGGCCTTCTGGGTGGGTACAGCTCACCTGTGGTCTCACAGGCTCTTCCCCTTGCCCAACAAGGCAGGGACTAGATCAGCCCTGGCTTCCAGTATCTCAGCTTCCTCTAAGCTGCCCCAGGGTGGGACCTTCCCAGGAACCCACCCTCCCACAAAGCAGACACTGCTCACCTGCTCCAGGATGGCCTCTACCCAATGCACACCTGTACTGTGGCTTCCCACTGGCATGGGGAGGCAGCAAAGAACAGAAAACTAAGCTGAGTGGCTAGAAACCAGACAGGGAGGAAATCTACCCCACAGGCCTAGAAAGGTAATTTTGGACCAGCATACATCACATCACAGACTCTGCCTAACACCCCTCCCAAACTGAGAAGCTCAGATCTCCCTACTGGGCCTTTGACCAGTTCTGCCTTCTGGCCTGACCCCACTCCCCACATCATTTCCTACAGCTGATCCCTCCCTGCCTGGGAACCACATCCCTCCTGGCCTCTGACCTCCAGACTTCCAGTTAGCCAGGGTCTTTACTGGGGTCCAACTCACAGAGATGAGACCAACTCTGAGAGTTCCCAGCCTGGGCAGAAGCCTCACCTAACAAAAAAGACCCAGCTCACTTTAGAGAACTGGGAAGGGAGGTGCAGGGTCCAAACTGGGGCAGGTTGAGAGGACAGGGGAGAGAGACAAAGTCTGGGTCATAAGCAAGAAGGGCACTGGGCATTGGGTGCATGGGACTGAGAGAGACCCAGGGCGGGAGGCCCTGGTATGAGCTGGAGACCAGAAGCAGGCCCAGGGACATTTCTGGGAGGTGAATACCACAGGATTAGCAAACCACAGCAACTCCCTCCTCTCAGCCTAGTCCTCCACAGCCCATCCCTGTTCTCATCTGCTCCTCACAGAAAGGACGCCAAGCTCCCTTTTCCCCCAGCCCACATCACCCATTGTCTGCAGCAGACATCTTGGCACTTGACTGAATTCCCCCTAAAACCACAGAGCTTAAGTGTTGGAAGGGATCTGGTCGTCACAGAGAACCACCTCCTACTCAGGCAAGAATCCTCCTTCAGGATCCTTGCAGCTGCCTTGCACACAGCCTCCAAACATTCCCATTGTATGAGTACTATCTCCCCAACAGGACCACAAGCTCCCACAGGGAGGGCAGGGACAAGTGCCCTACCTCCATCTGCCATCATCCCAGGGGCCTGGGAGGCCAGCACAGTGCTGACCATTGCAAGGACTCAGTGAGTGGGTCAGTTGCATTATAGCCTATCCAAAAGCAACTCTTATTCTCAAGAGATGTTCTCCCAGTGTGTTTATCTAGCCCAGCAGGAGTTTCAAGGGGCAGGCACCTGAAACCCAAATAGGTCAATATTTACCCATGAGCTAGAAAAGCAACCTGCTTGGGGAGGGGGGCAGGCAAACCACTGGGAGGTAGGGGAGTGACATACGCTCACAGGCTGGGGGAAGTAGTAACCGGTGGCCACAGAAGAATGATGAAGACAGTAGAGAAGCTGTACTCTTTCTACCTTTTCCTGAGCCAGCCATCATCACCACTATCATCACTACTACATTATTCAACAAGCCTTCATTATTCGGCCCTTTGAACTTCCCCACATTCACACAGCTCAAGGCAAAAACTTGAGCTGGGGGGCCGGCCCGTGGCTCACTCGGGAGAGTGTGGTGCTGATAACACCAAGGCCCCGGGTTCGGATCCCACATAGGGATGGCCGGTTCGCTCGCTGGCTGAGCGTGGTGCTGACAACACCAAGTCAAGGGTTAAGATCCCCTTACCGGTCATCTTTATAAAAAAGAAAAAAAAAAAAACTTGAGCTGGGACAAAGATTCGAAAATGAAAATCACTACTAGACATTGGTGGGATGCTGGATGTTATTTTTTCTATTCTGAATGCTACAGCTGTTGTTATCTTATTTTCCTACAAGGGGTGATATTAGGTCACATTCTCTGGAGCACTGACTGTGCCTCCAGCTGCAATCTGGAGCAGTCTCCCCCTCACTGCAAAGCCGGGCCTGTTTGGAGCCAAGATGGGCCCAGGCCTAAAAGAACACATTCGCTCCGGGGAACACAGAGCCCTCAGAATCAAATCTTGGGCCATCCTTGGCCCCACTCAACCACAGGAAAAATGACACTATAAGGGCCGGCCCGTGGCTCACTCGGTAGAGTGCGGTGCTGATAACACCAAGGCTGCGGGTTCGGATCCCATATAGGGATGGCCGGTTTGCTCACTGGCTGAGCGTGGTGCTGACAACACCAAGCCAAGGGCTGAGATCCCCTTACCGGTCATCTTTATAAAAAAATAAAATAAAATAATAACACTATATGCACAGGTCTGCTGGTACCATAAGAAATGAAGTACTAGGGAAAGTGGAAGGAGGAAGCAACCAATGGGCAAGGGCCAGGCTGCCCTGTGTCACATTGTAACTCAGCATAGTGCCTGGCAGACGGTAATCACGAGATCAATATTTTCTGAATAAATTGTGCCTGTTCTTAAGGAGATCACTGTCCTGCTGGGGAAGAGACAGATGTGATACAATTAGAGAAGAGTAAAAAGTAACACTATGAGGTACAAATAGTAAGTGTGTAGCCACCCACGGAGAGGGTGAGATTGGATGGGTGGGGTGACTCCTTGGAGGACGGGGTCAAGCAGAGGAGACCAGCTTACAGGGAATGATAAAACAGGAACGAGCGCAGGTTTTGAGCCTAGGCAACAGAGAAGTGCTTCAGGATAACTTCCCTATTAATGATAGAAGGGCATGGATTGAAGTGAGAAAAGTCAGGGCAGAGAGGCCAGCCAGACAGGGAAGAAGTGCAAGGGTGTGAGGAGGAGATGCCTGCCAGGCCTGGGGTGGGGTGGGGTGGGTGGAATTGGGAGACCAGTAGCTGAGAGTACAGAGAGGAAGGGTGCGCAAGGGGCATTTCTGAGACCTGCCAGGGGCTTGCAGGGCTTGGGGTTTTGAGCCTGGGGGGGAGGAGTAGTTGTGTCATTGGCAGACAGAGGGTGGCAGTTATACAGGAAATGTTCTTGACAGACCATTATCCTCTGTATAGAATATCCACCTGCAACATTAAAATCTCCTCTCAGGTTTTTCTAGGCTCAGTGCCCTTGGTTCCTACTCTGGAAACACAGCTCTCAAAAACTTCCCTGTCCTGATTCTCCTTGACTCCCCTCTCGCCTGTTTAGTATCCAACAAACCCAGTTCCAGCTGTTGTGGGATGCATGGACGGGTGCAGGTACTGGTGTGGCATCTCCCTAGGTCAGCACTCAGTGGAACTCAGAGACTAAGAGAGGGCTCTGAGGTGCATCCCTCTGTTCAGATCTTGCCTCTGCCACTCACCAGCTGAGCGACTAAGACCGAGGAGGTGACCTTTCTGACCTGCCACTTCCTCCACAAAGTGGTGATAATAGTAACACCTACCTCATAAGATCAGTTAAGGATTATGTGACATATTGTAAATAAAAAGCTTAGCACAGTGCCTGACACATACTAAATACTCAATAAAAAAGAGCTATTATTATTGATGTAGCCAAAATTTCCTTAGCTGTTTTTTGGGTTTTTTTTTTTTTTTTCAGTCAGATCTCAAGAACTGTACGATACTTGTGGTCAATAAAACCTCTATCACTTGGCTAGAGTGTGGTATCAGGTCAAAGGTTCAGATCCCCATACCAGCTAGCTGCTAATAAATAAATAAGTAAATATATCCTCTAAGATAATTTTACAAAATGCACAGCCAAGTAAAGTCTTCCCTATTGCAAACTTGTGCATGTGTTTCTCTTTTTTAAATTTTTTTCTTTTACTCTTTTTGGGTGTGGACTCAGGAAATATTGTATTTTAATTGATGCATAATAATTGTATGCACTTAATTGTTTCTAACCTAAATACAGAACTTTACATGGCCTTTGATAACCACCATCTAGTTTATTTCCATCAGGTGTTGCAGGCTGTTGAGGTTTCACATTTTGAGTAGTAATAGCCACCATTCAATGGGCACATACTGTGAGCTAAGCACTGTGCTATTCATTCGCTTTATCACATTTAATCCTCAAACAACCCATTGAAGAAAGTATTAGTATCCCAGTTTTACAGAAAACTTTGGCCTAGAGGTGTTAAACCATCTGTCCAAGATCACAGAGCCAGTGAGTAAAAGATCTGAGAGTTGAACCAACATAGACTCCAGGGATCACACCCTTAACCCCTGTGCTAAACTAGATGCAGGCGAAGGGAGTTACAGTGCTTTTGCTGCTGGCTAAAGACTCACCAGACCTTTTGATGCTGTCAACTTAACTTGTGTGCCTATGAGTGAGGCCTGTGACTCAAAACACAAAGTCTTTGGAGAGAGGACAATGTACAAGATGAATGAATTCAAGTCATTACTCATTCAATTTCCATCTTTCCCATCACTGTTTTGTTCCTACTCTGTCCTCTATACCTTGTCTGGCCGAAAGGAAAGACCCAAGAAATCCTTGTTGACTGAATGAGTCACAGAGAAGAGGAACAGAGAATGGAAAGGAAGAAGGACTAGGTAGGGAAAGCAGATGGGAAGAAGGAAGGCAAAGAGCTGGGGGACAGGAAAAGGGGCAAGAGTAGTAGAAAGGACAAAAGGATGGAGCTAGGAGATGGGTGGGTGGAGGAGAGAGATCAATGTACCCTCCCCAGGCTCTCATCCACTATTGCCTCACATGCACCTGTGAGAGCCCAAGGTTTTCCAATACCTGCCAGTAAACTGTTCTGCCCTCAGCCTTCATTTTGTAGGCTCCTCTTCTTTCCAAGAGCTAAGGGCCAGCTAGAAGCCCAAACCTAGCCCGGCCTGATCCCTTGCCCTGCATGTGGGAAGTGGGCTCCGGGCTCTGTTCCATTCTCAGGGCCTCTTCTGTTTCCTGGCGTAGCCTCAGAGTGGCCTCAGAGCTCACTGCTACCTTCCTGCCCCACTTCCTCTTCCTGACACCAGTTCCCTGGAGATAAACCCATCCAGGCGTCACAACCCCTAGCCACACCACATCCATCACACTCTGCCAGCTTCTCCAAGACAGAATTATAATGTGCCAAGCCTGCTTCCTGCCTAGCCCATCTTCCCAGGAGCCCCTGGGGAGGGGAAACTGGCACCAGCTGTTCCTGACACCTTTGCCTTGGAGATGGCAAGTAAGTACAGAGGCCAGAGCCTGCAGCAGGAGTAGAGGTGACTCAACTCAGGAATGTATCACTAGATAGGGGTTAGGAGGGAGTCAGGCCTATGCCACACTCGGATAATGTAGGTGGAACTCTTAGAATATACAAACTCCTTTCCCTTTCACTGGGGGAAAGGAAATTGCCTTCCAACCCCCACCATGGGGCTGGAACGGCCTCTAACACCCCATCTACTCAGGTTTCTAACTCCTGGGCCAGGCTTGGCTCCTCACAGCTCCAGGAAGTGCTGAAGAGGTCATCACATTACCTACTACTTAGCATTGGGTTCTGAGTGCCAGGCGGGTCTCTGCCACTGTATCTCCTTTAACCCCTCAAGGACCCAGGGAGGCAGGTATTGCTGACCCCACTTCACAGATGCAGAAAAGGAGGCTCAAGGGGGTTAAGTGCCTTGCCCGGAGCCACAGAGCTGGGATCCCAGCCTGGAGTCTGACTCCAAAGCCGGTGCTCTGAACCGCTTCGTTCCAGGGGAATGGGAAACCCGGACCCTGCTCACTCGGCGCGGGGCAGCCTGGACGGGCTGCGCGCCTCACTTTCCCTCCCAAACTGCGCGCGGGAGCAGTCCCGGAGGACGCCCCTGCCCTCGGACTTTGGACTTCTGTCTCCGGCCCCCCACGCTCGCCCTCTGCCCCTCGTCGGGCCGACCGGCCGCGCCCGGGCCCTCACCATCGCCGCCGCCGCCGCCGCCG
>NW_007727682.1:188943-190327 GCF_000696425.1 Galeopterus variegatus
GACAGAGAAGGCAAGAATCCTTCCCACAAATCAAGGCATTCTGGGCACTGGAAAAAGTGACAATGACAGTGGAACCTGGTAGGGAAGAGGGAGGCCTGAAAACAGAAAGGCTCTTTGTGCATGGAGAGGAAAGAGGGCCATAGGCCCCGGGCCTGTAACACTGACTGTGCCCAGCCATGGGATGCGAGGAAGAGATACTGGCCCCCTCAGGACGGCTGAGACCCAGAGGTCTTGCTAAGTTCCAGAAGGGCAGGGGTGGACAGAAAAACATGCAGAACCACAAGAAAAGGAAAAGCAGTCCAGTTCTTCCAACCTTGGGCTCTAGCCTTCAACAGGGCAATAGAAGAGAGACAGCAGTGGCGGAAGAAGTAGGAGGCCCTAAACCAGACCCTAAGTGCTCTGTCCAGGTACGTTTCGTGTCTCAGCTAAATTTCCAGAAGAGCAATAGAAGAGCAATAAAGGGACATGGCAGGACGCAAGGGGGACACTTAAGAATCTTGCATAACATCCTAAAATGCTGTGAAGGTTTTGAATTTTCCATTTGCCAACACCCCCAAACAATTCTTATTCTTGAGACCTATGACAATGAACGGAACAGGGAGGCTCCGTCTTTCTACTCCAAACATTCGTTCTCCACCCCTCTAACAACTTGGGCCTCAAATGGGAGAACCTGAGCCAGAGGGTGTCCTCCAAAAGAACAGAAATAGAAGGGTCAAAGGCAAAATGGAATGGGAGGAAGTGCCTCACACACATAGGGATACTGAAAGGTCTTTATTGCCCACCAGCTATCAACAGTTTCCCAGCCACCTGCTGGGCCCTCTGGGTCTTTCCAACCCACTGTAAGGACCCATGAAATGCAGCCCCAGTCCAGCTCTCTCCTTCTGGGTACCCAGGGGCTCCCTGGGGCATACAATGTGGCAGAGGGGCCTCAGAGTGAGGGGCAGGAGGACCGAGCAGCATTCTTTTGAAGGACAGGAGAGAGGGCTCCTCTTGTTACCCCTTATGGAGGGCTGCCCCAGAAGAGGAGGGTGGGGTGGGAGGGGCTCCTTAAGTTGGGATGGCTCCAGTGGCAAAGAGGATGATGAAGAGGATGATGATAAAAACAATCACACAGATGAGGACAATCATCTTCACGTTCTTCCACCAGAACTTCCGAGCCACCTTCTGTGATGTTGTCTTGAAGTGCTCTGACTGTTGGGGATAAGGTAGAGTGAGTGGGCCAGTGGCTCCTCCCACTGGAACACAAGTACAGAGGCCCATGGGCCATACATCTAAATACTTACATTATAAGTTGAGCTAACAAACTGTTAGATAAAAGATGCTCTATCCTAGGGCCGGCTCATGGCACACTTGGGAGAGTGTGGTGCTGGTAACACCAAGGCCA
>NW_007727682.1:190527-196079 GCF_000696425.1 Galeopterus variegatus
AGAGGATGATGAAGAGGATGATGATAAAAACAATCACACAGATGAGGACAATCATCTTCACGTTCTTCCACCAGAACTTCCGAGCCACCTTCTGTGATGTTGTCTTGAAGTGCTCTGACTGTTGGGGATAAGGTAGAGTGAGTGGGCCAGTGGCTCCTCCCACTGGAACACAAGTACAGAGGCCCATGGGCCATACATCTAAATACTTACATTATAAGTTGAGCTAACAAACTGTTAGATAAAAGATGCTCTATCCTAGGGCCGGCTCATGGCACACTTGGGAGAGTGTGGTGCTGGTAACACCAAGGCCATGGGTTCGGATCCCTATATAGGGATGGCCGGTTAGCTCACTTGGGAGAGCGCAGTGCTGACAACACCAAGTTAAGGGTTAAGATCCTCTTACCGGTCATATTTTTAAAAAAAGATGCTCTATCCTAGGGCCGGCTCATGGCACACTTGGGAGAGTGTGGTGCTGGTAACACCAAGGCCACGGGTTCGGATCCCTATATAGGGATGGCCGGTTAGCTCACTTGGGAGAGCGCAGTGCTGACAACACCAAGTTAAGGGTTAAGATCCTCTTACCGGTCATATTTTTAAAAAAAGATGCTCTATCCTCCTATCTTGACGAATATGCTTTCGTAACAATCTGGAGGGCTAGGTTCAAATCTAGAAATCTTGGGGTCCTGGGAGTTCTCCATTTGAATGTGGCAGGGGGCTGGGGGTCCCCTCTCTCTCCTCACCCCAGCACTGTTATGCACACTGAGGAGTCTTTTACACAGGCTCACACCCAGGGGTGTGACACTGACAGCACAATCCACCCTTGGGAGGACAGACCGTGAGGCTGAAGGGAACAGACTCCAGGTGGGCACATCTCCCAGTTCCATGACTCCTTGTTCCACAGGGATAGCTGAAGCTGGAGGAGGGACCAGGGCAGCACAGGGGGTTGGAAGTGAGGGAAACTCCTCCTCCCAACTCCAGTTGCATACACTAAGTTTCCCTGGACCACGATCTCCAGATTAGGCTGCAGAAAGAGGCACTAAGTCCCAGGGAGACAAAGGAGCAACACCCAAGATCACACACAGGACTCAGAAAACCTGAGCCAGTCTCTCCCCACTGGATACAGAATCTGAGGCTCCACCTTTGCTGAACTTTGGAGTTGCCCCCTCCCTGAGCAGCTGGTCTTGGCTCTTGGCTGGAGGGAGAGAATAAGGTCTAGCAAGATGTGTGGGAGATATTTTTCTAAACTTCAACTGGCTGAGGCTCCCAGGATTAAAGAATTTCACTGCTCTTCCCAGCTTCTTTTTAAAGCTGACTCAAGGAGACTCTAGCAGTTTTCCACCCCTTGCCTAATAACTCCTAGAGAAGGCCAAAGGCCCTAGGAGGATTTCCCCAAAGCCAATATTTTTGCTCTGTGGAGGTCAGGTCTAAATGATTGTCAAAAGTAAGATCTTCTCTCATAGAGAGAAGCCTAAGAATGTGTGGGCTAACTGAGCTGTCTATCTGCCTCAGAAAATGCCTGCATGGCCAGCCCCCCACCCCAAGCTGCAGTCACTAGACTGCATTCCCTGAACTCCATACCAGTCAGCAGAGCAGAGCAGAATTAGAAGTGGGGACTCAGCTCACATAAATTCCCCAAACAGGTGAAAGACAATAAATTAGGCAGACTTCCATTTTTACACTTCATTTTGCCTCACCAAAAAAAGACTTCCCTTCCCCCCAGCCATCCTCCCTCCCTCTGTTCCTCCAGCCCTCAAGTGGCTCACTGTGGCTTCCAGATCCTCTGTCTTGTTGCGGAGGTGGTCCAAATTTTCTCCTCGAGCCAGGATCCGCTCCACATTCTGGGTCATGATATTCTTGACTCCCTCCACCTCACTCTGCAGATTCCGCACGCGATCATTTTCTCCTCCTCCACTGGCCTCCTCCTGGGCGGCAACACAGGGGTTAATTAGACCAAGTGCTGGAGGACTAGATTGGCTCAGAGGCCAGGGAGGGTAAGATCTTCAGCTTTTTGTAATGCTTGAATTGTTTACAAAGAGAATGTTTTCATGTATTACTCACGTAATCAAAAATAAATGCATTTTTAAGCCCTGGAAGGTGAGATCTGATGCTAGACAGACTAGATCATACTTCTTTTTGGGTTCTCAGGCCCCTGACAAGAAAAAGCAGCACACCACTAAATCCCTCTCCACTGCCTCCTTGCTCCTCAGCGAGGGTCATAGTAGGTGGCGGAGCCACCATCTCACAATTTTCCCCTCCAGTGCAGAGCTGATGGCTATTTACCAGGTCCCAGAGCCATCCCCCTTCCTTGATCCCACTGGGTCCTCATTAAAAGTGTCTGTGCTAGCCAGCAGAACACCCTCACCTAGGGGCCAGCCTGTGGCTCACTCGGGAGGGTGTGGTGCTGATAACACCAAGGCCACGGGTTCGGATCCCGTATAGGGATGGCTGGTTTGCTCACTGGGTGAGCATGGTGCTGACAACCCCAAGTCAAGGGTCGAGATCCCCTTACTGGTCATCTTTTAAAAAAAAAAAAAGAACACCCTCACCTAGGGGCCAGCCTGTGGCTCACTCGGGAGGGTGTGGTGCTGATAACACCAAGGCCACGGGTTCGGATCCCGTATAGGGATGGCTGGTTTGCTCACTGGGTGAGCATGGTGCTGACAACACCAAGTCAAGGGTTGAGATCCCCTTACTGGTCATCTTTTAAAAAAAAAAAAAGAACACCCTCACCTAGCCTAACCTATCTCCCTCTCCAGTACAGTTGCTGGAGTGCTGCTCCAGCTCCTGGGCCTCCTGGGCAGCTTAGCCATAGTTCCACTGCTGTGGTCCACAGCAACGGGCAACCACTTTCCACGAGGCGCTAGTCGTTGAGCCACACACTTCTTCTTTCCCCACCACTTAGCAGATATTCAATAAAAACATCCGCCTGGGCCTTGGGGGAAATGAGTATAGGTTCTCCCTGACAGAGGCCTCACCCGGAGGCTTCTCGATAAGCTTTTTGAGCAGGGAGGGGAAAGCATTAAGCTCCTCCTTCCCTGCCCACTGGGGCTCCAGAAACAGGCCAGAGGTGTGGGGCAAAACTAGATTATCGCAGAAAACCAACTTCTGGTTCTTTTACAAACCCTCTACTCTCTTCCTCATGTTTATGGAGGAGGGCTGATTGCTTGAATTCAGTGGACAGACAAATCCTGGGCGTTTCTGTGTAGGGATGAAGTGAAAGGCTGAGGGGGAGAGCTCCTGCCGCCTGGAATCTGACCTGGGAACAGCAGAGGTGCTGCCGGGACTGTCAGAACACCCAGCTTAGGGGCTCAGGAGGAGGAGGTGGAGGCTGGAGCAACAACTCTGCTGGAATTCGAACCCCCACCCCCACCGAGGCGCTGCTCCAGGCCAGCACAGAGCTCAGGGGAGGAAGGCAGAAGGGAAGGAGCAGGAACCCCCGCCCAGACGGCTCAGAGCTATCTGCAGCCAAGTTGTCAAAGAGAGGCCACAGGCAGTGCCGGCCGGGCCTTCTGACTGCCATCACCTCTGCCTTCCCGGCACAGACAACCTCCAGTCCCGAGCCCCTGCTGGCGCCTCTTTAAATCAGCCCTTTCCTAGCTCCCAGTTCGCTCACCATGTCTCCGAGTGGCTGGGGCCTGACGGCAGTAGAACTGACTTAGTCTGTTTCCTCCCGGGGCAGCCCTCGGTTCACTTCCTGCTTGCCCCAACTTTCGGCCTGCCCCCGCCCACCTCGCATCCCGAGTTGCTCCAGCCGCACCTGACGCGAGTTCCCCAGGTAGGCGGGTACCTCCACTGCCTTCCCGGTCTTCTCCCAAACAAGGGCTTCAGCTTAAAGCAAAAGGGCTCCCGGCGCCCCAGGTCTTCTAACTTGCCAGAAATGAGAAAAGAAAGAGCAAGCAGCCCTCCTAGGTTTCCTGAGGCTGGACCTCCTGATCCAGAAAGGGGAGCCAGTTCCTTTTTATGTCTTGAATATCTGACTCGTTTCTAGAAATCAACCATAAGCATCCTGCCAGCATGCAGATATGAAAATTTCTTGCTGGCCAACCCTCGTTCCCTACGTGGGCAGAAAACACTATAACCCCCAAAGTCTGGAATACTATGATCCTGGGCTCTGATGTCAGAAGGCTCTGGGTTACAGCTACATGACTTTGAGTGATCCTCTTCACCTCTCTGGATTTTGCAGGTGCTAATGATGAGCACAGAGGGTGATGAGGAAGAGTAAAAAGACAGCACGTGCAGCAGTTCAGCAGTGTCTGGAATGAAGTATGGAATCAGGAAGTGTTGGCTGACCAATAGGGGCCACATGGGGGTTGGTGAGCCCAGTGAGTGGTCGGGAGGACCATCTATGGACCAGAGGGAGGGCCCAGGACAAAAGGTTCTTCCACCAACCTGGCTCCAGCCCAGAGAAAATCTGCTCTTCCCGGATGGTGTTTATCAAGACAGAAGAACAATAACAGGGATATGCGGAAGGGAACAAACATTCTTGTCCTATCCCAGAAGAAATAACAGCTCTAAGGAGGAAATGTCAGCGTCTCCAACAAACATTTTTACAAGGCTTAATAAATTTTGGATACCTGTAGCATTTTGAGACACTTTCATTCTAACTTATAGTAAGTAAAATCTTATCTCCAATTAGATTATAAGGTTATTCAGACTTGAATTTTGGAGGTCAGGACAAACAGCCTGGGAAACTAGATGTGTACCAGACTGCTTTCACAGAGAATGTGGCTGTCTCACCCCTGAGTGTCCTTAGAAAGGCTGCAACATGGCCAGGTGGAGATGACTTGAATCTTTGGTCTATACTTGTGCTATCTAATATAGTAGCCACTAACCACATGTGGCTGTTGAACATTTCAAATGTAGCCTGTCTAAACTGAGAAGTTTTTTTTTTCTTTTTTTTTTTCCTTTTTGTCTTTTTTCGTGACCGGCAACGGATCGCAACTTTAAATTACACATTATAGGGCTGGCCCGGTGGCGCACTGGAGAGTACGCTGCTTGGGAGTGCGGCGGCGCTCCCGCCGAGGGTTCAGATCCCATGTGGAGACCGGTTCCCACTCACTGGCTGAGCACGGTGCGGGCGCAACACCAAGGGTTGCGATCTCGTTGCTGGTCCCTGGTACGGGCGCGACACTGAGGGTTGCGATCCCGTTACTGGTCAGTAAAAAAAAAAAGACAAAAATGAAAAAAAAAAAATTGGCGGGAGCGCCACCGCGCTCCCAAGCGGCGTACTCTCCAGTGCGCCACTGGGCCGGCCCTAAACTGAGAAGTTTTGTAAGCATAAAATACACATCAAATTTCACAGACTTAGTATGTAAAAAAGAATGTAAATCTCTCAATAATTTATTTTGATGGTGTGTTGAAATAATGTTTTGGATATATCGAGTTAAATACTAGTCATGTTATTTAAAATTTTCTACTAGTAGAAAAATTTTAAATAACATGACTAAGGCCGGCCCGTGGCTCACTTGGTAGAGTGCGGTGCTGATAACACCAAGGCCACGGGTTCGGATCCTATATATGGATGGCCGGTTTGCTCGCTGGCTGAGCGTGGT
>NW_007727682.1:197030-203784 GCF_000696425.1 Galeopterus variegatus
CGCTTCCCAAGCGGCGCACTTATCCAGTGCGCCACCGGGCTGGCCCAACTAGTAAAAATTTTTAAATTACACATTATAGGGCTGGCCCGGTGGCGCACTGGAGAGTACGCTGCTTGGGAGTGCGGCGGCGCTCCCGCCGAGGGTTCAGATCCCATGTGGAGACCGGTTCCCACTCACTGGCTGAGCACGGTGCGGGCGCAACACCAAGGGTTGCGATCTCGTTGCTGGTCCCTGGTACGGGCGCGACACTGAGGGTTGCGATCCCGTTACTGGTCAGTAAAAAAAAAAAGACAAAAATGAAAAAAAAAAAAATTACACATTATAATGTGGCTCAAATTATATGTCTATTGGACATGCTGATCTATACCTTAATGACCTTGGACAAACTTGCATAACAACTCTGCACCTCAGTTATCTCATCATCTGAGCGTGGCACTTAAAAACCCGGTAAGTGTTGTCTATTGTGATTACGATTAAGAATTCTGCAGCCTTGTAACAGCAAGGTTTAGGGTTCAGATCCCCATATTGGCCAGCTGCCTTCCTCCCCCGCAAAAAAAAGAATTCCAGCTGCTAAGTAAGGTGGTGGTGGGGGTGAGGAACAAGAGAGGTGCCCAGAGATGGAGGGGCCAGAGAAGGCTGAAGTGGGTAGTAAGAAATGGAGGAGGATCTCCAGGGTGGTTATCATAGTTTTCTTTTTTTCTTTTTTGCAGCTGGCGGGTCCAGAGATCTGAACCCTTGAGGCTGGTGTAGGGTTATGAGAGGAATTACTGGGGTCTGGTATGCCACTGCCAGACTTGTGAGACAGAATAGGGCTAGGCTTGTGAATAAAACTGACTCCATTTTCCCTGAAGAGGACACTTTGTTATTTTCAACTCCTGAGTCACGAGACCCCCAGGGTGTATGATTACCCCATGGCCCTCCCTGATACAATAAACTGAGATAAGAGAGGAACAGATATTCACTGAGTTGCAAAACCCCTCTCCAAGGCTTGTTTCCCATAATTGTAAAAATTAAGTTAAAGATTAACTTTAAGACCCTTTTAGGAGTTCCCACATAGGCACAAAGCTTCAAGACGACTGCTAAAATGACCTTCCTAGAGTGAGGATAATGAACACCACCAACATCTTGGACAGGCACAAGGTCCAAAGCCCTAACTGAGCAACCAGGAAGAACAGAATGGACCACCTCCAGAGGCACAGAATGATGATGCTGGCCTGCTCCCCTTAACCCCTATAAAGGACCCTGAACAGCTCCCCTCAGAGGGCTAGCTTTTCTGTAGCTACCCCCCGACTCCTTACACATAAGTCTATCTCCTCTTTTAATAAAGCATTGCTTGCTTCACTGCTGAATGCATTGTTCTTTTCTATGACTTTGGGACCCAAGAGCTTAATTCGGTAATGTTTCGACATACATGGTTGTCACTGAGGGAGCTGACCCTTGGCCGAGACCCAGCAACCATCAGCAGGGAGTGTCCAAAATGCCTACAGTTTGGCCTGCGACCTGTTCACCCTCATCTTCACCATGCAGAATCCTTGCAAGCTTAGCCTTGCCTGTGTAAACATTACAATATTATGCTTTGTCAGAAGACCTCCTTGATAACACCCTCACAATATGAGACCATCAGTAAGACACTGAACAATGTGCGATGAGCAAAAATGGTACTGCGGGCGGGGTACAAGAAAAAAACAAATGTCATTGATTCCTTTATAGTTAAGGAAGGCTCCACCCCAGATAAAATGGAGTTTCTTTGTAACTCTGTGAGGAAAAAATGCTAGGTGGTAGGAGTTGTTGCCAAAATAGCAACGGTAAGATGATAAAGAATGTTCTCACAGTCCCTGTGTGATCAGAAGACTCAGATATCTTCTGATCTACTACTCTACTACCCCCCGGCTGTGTAGTCTTTGGCAAGCCACTTTCCTCTGGGAGCTTCACTTTCTTAGTCTGCAAAATGGGAATAGAATGAAAGCTGCCTTGCAGTGTTATTTTTAGGATGGAATTAATATAGGTATGTATTTCTGCTGAAGTAGTTTACAAATGAAAAAGAAGAGTAATAGAAAATGGAATGAGAAAATAGGGAAAAGGGAATGTTACAGCTTGAAAAGGCAACCAAGCAATCTTTGTGCTACGTGACCCTTGGCATATGTCCTAGTCTTCTTATGTATGGCCCCCCTTGGAATATGTCCTAGTCTTCTTATGTATGGCCCCCCTTGGAATATGTCCTAGTCTTCTTATGTATGGCCCCCCTTGGAATATGTCCTAGTCTTCTTATGTATGGCCCGGGTGGGCAGTTCATTCCTGTATATAACAGGGAAAAGGCTGGAGAACAAGGAAAAAGCTCATTCAGGAGGATCAACTGAACTTGCTCCCTTGAGGGATCATAAAGCTCTCACCACTGCCAAGGCTTCTTTCTGTCTCTAAACCCCTCTCTGTAGCCTGTTACACTGCTGGCCACCCCACTGCTGACAGTCACTGCTCATCTCTCCCAATGTACCCTCTTCCTCTCTGACTGTGCCCTTAGATCCTGAAGATTCTGCCCTCAGCCGTCTGTTCTTCAGACTTTGCACTCTTTCATAGAGCAGTAGTTCTCAATGGGGACGATTTTCCCCTCCAGGGCACATCTGACAATGTCTGGAGACATTTTTAGTTATCACAAAATATGCTACTGGTATCTAGTGGGTAGGGGCCAAGGAAGTTGCTGAAGCATCCTAAAATGCAAAGGACAGCCCCTCACAACAATGAATTATCTGGACCAAAATGTCAATAGTGCCAAGGTTGGGAAATCCCGGTCTTCCTAGGGAAGTCCAATGCTTCCACAACTTCAACAGCCATTTGTGGACAATCCCCAAATCTGTATCTCCAGCCTGGACCTTTCTCCCAACTGCCAGTGCCGCCTCTCCAATGCCCTGGACAGTCCAGAGACACCTCCAACACTCAAACTCTTTATCTTTTCCCCATGTTCCTCCTCTTGGATGGTACTCCAATTCTACCAGTTTCTCAAGCTAGAAACCCCAAAGCCATTCTCCATATGCAGTGGGTCATTACCAAGTCTTCATTTATTCTTGGTCACATCTCTCAAATCCACCCCCTCCTTTCCACATCAGCCCTTCCTTCCTAGTTAATGCCAGCATGATCTCTTCTCTGGACAATTCTAATGACCTCCAAACTGACCTTTCTTTTCCCATCCATTCCTCTTGTGGCTGTTTGCTATCTTCCCAAACTACATATTTGAGTATGTTCCACTCTAACTCCAGGCTAAAGCCCAAAATTCTTAGCCAGGCATTCCAAAACTGTTCTCAATCTGCTTTTCTAAGCTTATCTCCCATGAGACTCATCTCCCAGCCCTCCAGGCACACCAAATTGCCTGCCCTTGCTGGAACACTCTACACCATCCCCTTTTATATATTTGTTTAAAGGCTTCACTCATCACAGCCTATGGAAATTCTATTCATATTTAAGACATAGCGTCCATGAATCCTTCCAGATTTCCCTACTGAAGCTAATTTCTACTTCTTTTCATCTCCACATTTTATTTTTCTTTTATTTAATCTATCATATGCTTTGCCATTAACTGTATACACGTTTGATCCCTCCAAGACTCTGAGTTCTGTGAAGGTAGGCAGTGGCTTTGTCCTCACTCTGGTATGCCTTTGAAGTGTATAATATATGCCCTGAACACAGTAGGCAACTCACTAAATGTCTGCAATGTTGAATTGAGAGATCCAAAGAGGGTTTCTTTCTCCACAGTGCAAACAGAAAGATGATTTTTATTAGAAAAGATCCATGAAGAAATTTCTTTCCTAAACTTTGACTATTTTATGCATAAATGAATGCTAAATGCCACAAGTATATTGGTCCTGAAAGGATAAACTGGAGAAAAGCCACTGAATAAAAGCAAGTGAAAATCATGGGCTGGGGAGTGCTGAGTTAGCATAGCTCATTTATTAGCTGTATTTCTCTTGCCCAGAATACTCTCAGCTCACCCAAGACTATTAAGAACTTTTGGTTTCCCTCTGTCCTCTCAAGATTGTATTCATCCTTCAAAGTCCAGCTCAAGTACTACTACTTCAAAAAGTTTTTCATGATTTTTCCAGTTGTAAATCACTTCTTCTTAGTGCTCCCATAGCACTCACTTAATAATGTTAATGACTTTTTACATTTTTTTACTATTATTACTATCCAATTATTTCTGTATTCTTTTATAACTACCTGTTTCTTTGCCCTTAAACTCCTAGAGGACAGAGGCCACAACTTAGTCACTTTTGTTTCCTCCTCTGTAACTTACTTGTCCAGTCCTTAGAACATAACAGAGCATAAATGCTGAACTTAAGGGAACATCTCATTTTGAGCAGTCGTAGAAGAGTTAGTACAAACTTCCCAAGCCACACTGAATCCATTTAAGTAAGAGATCTACCTCCTAAAAAGATATGTGGCTTCCAGAGTGACTTGGACTGCCTTGCCTGTTAGGATGACCTAACAGTGGGCCATATCCTCAACAGCAAGAACACTAGCCTGGTGATTTCATCTGCCAAACACATCTGGCCCCAATAATCCCTTTTTACACCTACCCCTGCCATTCTCTTCCTTTAGGACAGCAGTTCTCAGTGTGGTCTGTGAACCCCTGGGATCTTCAAGGACAAAACTACCATACTACTACTGAGATATTTGCCTTTTTAACTGTGTTGACATTTGTTTGCACTGATGATGCAAAAGCAATGATGGGTAAAACTGCTGGGACTTAGCAGAAATAAAGTCAGAGGCACCAAATTGTAGTAGTAGTCATTGTATAAGGGTATGTCAAAATGTTCGCGGAAAAACAGAATTAAAAGATAATGCTAATCTTCCATTAGCTTTTGAAGTACCCTCGTATTCCTTACTTGCCATGCACTTGCAATTTTTTTTTTTTTTTTTAAAGATGACCGGTAAGGGGATCTTAACCCTTAACTTGGTGTTGTCAGCACCACGCTCACCCAGTGAGTGAACCGGCCATCCCTATATGGGATCCGAACCCACTGCCTTGGTGTTATCAGCACCACACTCTACCGAGTTAGCCATGGGCCGGCCCTCCACGTGCAGATTTTTGCATGGACATAGTTTTCTTTTTTCTGGCATCTGGCTGGAAAACAAGAGTTTTCAATTCTTTTGGGTAAATACCAAAGAACACAACTGCTGGACCCTATGGTGAGAGTATGTTTTTTTGTTTTTTTGTTTTTTTGTTTTTTGTCTTTTTTCCGTGTCCGGCAACGGATTGCAACCCTCAGTGTTGCCCCCGTACCGGACCAGGGACCGGCAACGGGATCGCAAACCTCGGCGTTGCTCCCGCGCCTCGCTCAGCCAGTGAGCGGAACCGGTCTGTATGTGGGATCCGAACCCTCGGGCGGGAGCGCCGCCGTGCTTCCCAAGCGGCGCACTATCCAGTGCGCCACCGGGCCGGTCCGAGAGTATGTTTTTAAAGAAACTGACAAACTATCTTCCAAAATGGCTATATTATTTTGCATTCCCATTAGCAATGAATAAGAGTTCCTGTTGCTCTACATCCTTGCCAGCATTTGGTGTTGTCAGTGCTTTGGATTTCACCCATTCTAATAGGTGTGTAGGTGTAGGCTATCTTATTGTTGTTTTAATTTGCGCTCCCTAAAGATATAAGATGTTAAACATCTTGGGCCGGCCTGTGGCTCACTCAGGAGAGTGCGGTGCTGATAACACCAAGGCCCCGGGTTCAGATCCCATATAGGGATGGCCGGTTAGCTCATTGGGTGAGCACAGTGCTGACAACACCAAGTCAAGGATTAAGATCCCTTTACTAGTTATCTTTAAAAAAAAAAAAAAAAAAAAACATCTGGGCCGGCCTGTGGCTCACTCGGGAGAGAGTGGTGCTGATAACACCAAGGCCATGGGTTCGGATCCCATATAGGGATGGCCGGTTAGCTCATTGGGTGAGCATGGTGCGACAACACCAAGTCAAGGGTTAAGATCCCCTTACTGGTCATCTTTAAAAAAAAAAAAAGATGTTAAACATCTTATTTTTGTCTTTTTCTTTTTTTTCTTAACAAAGCACAATTTTACTTGACAGGATATCTGAAAGACAAACTATGGTTATCTAAACTGGCACAGCTGGCAGATGCTTTCTCAAAAATGAACAGGGTGAGGACTGGCCAGTTAGCTCGTCTGGTTAGAGCATGGTGCTGATAACACCAGGGTTGGGGTTTTGGATCCCTGGACTGGTCAGCTGCCAAAAAAAAAGAAAAGAAAAAAATTAACACAGTGATCCTGTCTCTCCAGGCTTCAAGGAAAACAATAGACAGTATTTGTTGCCAGTGATAAAATTTGAGCTTCCAAGAGAAATCAGAGCTCAACAGCTTGCTAACATTTAAGGGACATTGCTGATAAGATCAGCGGTTAATCGAATAAAGAAATGTGTCAACATTTGGAAGATCTGCATAACTCAGTAAACCAATGTCTTCCAAACGACCATATGTATGATTTTCCAAAATCATGCATGCATAAAGAGTCCACTAAAAATGAAAGATATAGGGCCGACCCCTTGGTGCACTGGGGAGAGTGCGGCACTGGGAGCACAGCAACGCTCCCGCCGCGGGTTCGGATCCTATATAGGAATGGCCAGTGCGCTCACTGGCTGAGCGCGATGTGGGCGACACCACACCAAGGGTTGCGATCCCCTTACCAGTCACGAAAAAGACCAACAAAAAAAAAAAAAAAAAAAAATATATATATATATATATATATATATATATAT
>NW_007727682.1:204549-205505 GCF_000696425.1 Galeopterus variegatus
AAAAAAAAAAAAAAAAAAAAAATATATATATATATATATATATATATATATATGAAAGATATACCAATGATTTTAATGTGATAGAGCCTAAATTTCATAGCTATGGTTTTGGATTCCACACAACTAACCTTTAAAAAACTATCACTTGTAAGTTTAGATGTGGTATCAAAGAAGAATATTCACAATTTTCTGAAAAAGCTATTATTTCCTAAGGCTGGACAGTTAGCTCAGCTGTTTAGAGCACAGTGTGGTAACACCAAGGTCAAGAGTTCAGATCCTGGGCCGGCCCGTGGCTCACTCCGGAGAGTACGGTGCTGATAACACCAAGGCCCCGGGTTCGGATCCCATATAGGGATGGCCGGTTAGCTCACTGGGTGAGCGTGGTGCTGACAACACCAAGTCAAGGGTTAATATCCCCTTACCAGTCATCTTTAAAAAAAAAAAAAAAAGAGTTCAGATCCTTGTGTTGGCCAGCTGCCACAAAAGACAAAACAAACATAAATAAAATGTTTTTCCCTTTTTTACAGAACTTACATTCTAGTAGGAACTTAGACAGATTTAAAGCACAGGATTCTTTCTTTTTCTGGCGGTTGGCCGGTATGGGGATCCAGACCACTGACCTTGGTATTACAACACTGTACTCTATAACCAACTGAGCTAACCAGCCAGCGGGCTTTTCCCTTTCCAATTCAATATTTGTGAAGCCAGATTTCCTTCATGCACCTTAGTCAACAACATTTCGCAACCGATCGAATACAGGATCAGATATGAGCATCCAGCTGCTTCAACTAAGCCAGACATTAGAGAGATTTGTATGTAAAACACCACCACTCTTCTAATATTTTGTGGACAATATGCTTATTTTTAATAAGAAAATGTTATTTATGTAAACATATAATGGGCTTATTATGTTTTTTTTTTTTAAAAGATGACCGGTAAGGGGATTTTAACCCTTG
>NW_007727682.1:205921-208714 GCF_000696425.1 Galeopterus variegatus
GAACCCGTGGCCTTGGTGTTATCAGCACCGCACTCTCCCGAGTGAGCCATAGGCCGGCCCATTATTATTATGGTATTTTTAATGAATCGATATATATTTAAATTCTCAAAAAATTTCCAATAAGGTAAATATCGAAAGATATAACCCACAAAACTAGAGCTCTCTAGGGTCCTCTAAACTGCTAACAGTGTAAAGGGTTCCCGGGACCAAAAAGTTTGGGAACCGCTACTCTGGGATCCCTTATCCTGCTGGCTAATCCCAGTGGAGAACATCAGGTACTAAAATGTTGTTCAAGACTCAACTTGCTAAGAACCTTCCTTAATTGGACCACACTGATACTGCCCCTGCTCCGCATCCCCTCTTCAATATGTTGTTCTATTTCCCCCGCTGCTTTCAAACCTCGGGTTCTCCGCAGGTACAGGAAGAGAAACTGAAGCGACTCGCCCACTCGCTCTACACTGGGGCAGCCCTTCCAGGAGCTCCCTTAACTCGGCGGTCAATCTTTCTGGAAAAGTCTGCCCTTTGCGCCCGAACCCTCACACACTGCAGGACACTACAACCTGAGGAGGCCTAATGGAGTCGGGGAAAGACCCAAGGAAGATTGGGAGCTCCAAGTCTTCCTAGGGTTGAAAGAGCGAAGGAGCCTCGTAATACCTCAAGGGTGACACTGAAGACTGGAAAAAAGCGACTCTACGTGAATCCTTGCCCCTCGTCAGTTGCCGTGTACGGCGATGCCCGCCCATGTCCCTTCGCGCCTGCGCCGCCCCGCCCCAAGACTTCTCCTTCCGCCCCCTGCCGCAAAGACTCGGCGCTGCCGGTCGGGGCCCTTCACGACAGTACCGGCGCTTTCCGGCCGGCCGCGCAGGTTCTGATGTGTCCAAGAGGCGGAGCCTATGGGAGCCAACCGTCGCGGGTCCCCCTGCTCAAACGCAGCTGGTGTGGCACATCTGTCTGAAGTGAGCCATGGCGGTGTCTGCCCGGTCCGCGCGGGCTAATCCCGGATCAGGTAGACTTAGGACCTCTCCCTGCGGTGGAGAGAAGGGGCGCTGGTCTCAGAGGGGCGGAGGCAGCAGGACGCCCAGTGGGACCTGGGGAAGGGGCGTGTTGATACTGCGGTCTGAAGCTTTGTGATGATGGTGACATTCGGGGGACTTTGCAGTTTGGGGGCTGTAGCCTGAGGGGTTCTGGGACATTGGGGTATCTTTGAGGAGGGCCTGCACTGCAGGGATGTTTCCGGTAGTCAGAGATCAGTGGGAGAACCCAGGTGTGCGGAAGCCCTGGAACTGTTGGCGCTGTGATTTCTGTGATTTGGAGAGGAGCCCATCCCACCCCATCCCATCCCCCCCGCACGCACATTGTCTGTATTTATTGGTTGCAGACAAAGTACTGAAAGACAAGGCTGAGCAGACCTCAGGGCCCAGGCAAGGCAGCCGAATGAGGAAACTCTTGGGTTTTGAATGGACAGACTTGTCCAGCTGGAGGAAGCTGGTGACCCTGCTAAATCGACCAACGGATCCTGCAAGCCTGGCTGTCTTTCGTTTTCTCTTTGGTGAGTCCAGTTTCAGGGAGGGGACAGTTCGGTTACTGGTGGGAGAATGACCATCGTCCATTTCTTGGTTATTTGGTTAGCTCCCTTTTCCTTAGAGCTGAAGATATTGATATAATGGAATAGGTCTTTGTGAAGTTTAGTATGAAACCCGCTTTTGTCTCCTCCAGTTAGGGATTGGTGGCCAGAAATGCTTTGTTTTGAGGCTGTATGAAATACAGAGGCAGAGGAACAAGGATCATTTTGCTCGTGGCATGAAGCTGCCCAGAAACTATGCTAAAGACTTCAGAGAAACAGAGCAGGGGTAACAGATACCAGATAGTTTGACTGTGACTCCATAATACAGAGCTTCCTAACTCATAGGCCACAGCATGTGTGCTTGGAATGTGTTACACATGTGCCAAGATGTTAATCTCCTTAGCCCAGTAGTTCTCAAGTGGGGGTAATTTTGCTTCCCAGTGGGGGTATTTGGCAATGTCTGGAGAAATGTTTAGTTGTCACAACTGGGGGAAGGAGGAATAGGTGGCTGCTGGCATCTATATGGGGGCCAGGAATGCTCCTAAATGTCCTATAATGCACAGGGTAGCCCCTCCCAACAAATAATTACCCAGCCCCAAATGCAACTAGTCCTGTGGTTGAGATACGCTACCTTAACACAAGCTGGCTTCCTGATCTGAGTAACCCCTTCTGTTTATTCCCATGTGTTGGGCAAATACTACTGTTTTCTGGGTGTGCCACAAAGCATCCCCTAGAACACTTTCTGTAGCCCAGCAGGATAGATCTTTATAAGTACAACTATCAAAACCCTGACAAGGGCTGGCCAGTTAGCTCAGTTGGTTCGAGCACAGTGTTATAATACTAAAATCAAGGGTTCAGATCCCCATGCCAGCCAGCTGCCCATACCCCTCCCAAAAAAACCCAAAACCCTAACAACAATTCTTATAGTACTTTATTTATTTATTTATTTATTTTATTTTATTTTATTTTTTATTTTTTTAAAAGATGACCGGTAAGGGGATCTTAACCCTTGACTTGGTGTTGTCAGCACCACGGCTCAGCCAGTGAGCGAACCGGACATCCCTATGTGGGATCCGAACCCGGGGCCTTGGTGTTATCAGCACCGCACTCTCCCGAGTGAGCCACGGGCCGGCCCAGTACTTTATACATTTCTATCATTTAATTCTCTCTGTAACCCTGTGAAGTATTATGAGCCCCCTTTTTACAAATGGGGAATTGGCTTTCTGAGC
>NW_007727682.1:209239-240017 GCF_000696425.1 Galeopterus variegatus
AGTACTTTATACATTTCTATCATTTAATTCTCTCTGTAACCCTGTGAAGTATTATGAGCCCCCTTTTTACAAATGGGGAATTGGCTTTCTGAGCTGCAGTGGCTGTCTGAGATTGCATGGCTGGCATATGCCTAACACAGAGTAGGTACTCAGTAGTTATTGGTGAATAAATAGTTAAGATTAGAAAAGAAGACTGACCTTGGAGCTGGGCACGCTCAACTATGTTTCACTGTATTCTACTGCTTCCTGAGCTAAGGCTTATCGGTCCCCTCCCCTTTTGGCTTTTCAGGGTTCTTGATGGTATTGGACATTCCCCAGGAGCGGGGGCTCAGCTCCCTGGACCGAAGATACCTGGATGGGCTGGAGGTGTGCCGTTTCCCCTTGCTGGATGCCCTGCGCCCACTGCCACTTGACTGGATGTATCTTGTCTACACCATCATGTTTCTGGGTGAGGGAACTGTGGGAGAGATGGGAGTATTGATTGGCCTGCCAAAACACAGAAATAAGAAGCATGCTTGTCTTAGTCCTATTCTGTTGCTTATAACAAAGTCTCCGAAACTGGGAGATTTATAAGAAAACAAAATTTATTGCTTATGGTTTCTGAGGCTGGGAAGTCCAAAGTCCAGGGAATACATCTGATGAGGGTCTTCTTTGGTGGTGGCTTTACAGCAATGCATGAGTTTCACATGGCAAAAAATGGCAGAGCAAAGAGAGAGAGACTCTCATGTGCTCTTCTTTTAAAGGCCTCAGAACCAGGCCCCTGATCACCATTAATTCATTCACTATGGCATGGTCCTACAATCTAATCACCTCTTCAAGGCCCCACTTTCAAATACTATGAGGATTTCCAACCCTCAGTAGTTACAGTGGGAATTAAGCTTCTAATATGTGGACTTTGGGGGACACAATTCAGTCAGTCCACAGCAATGCTGGTGAATGACCAAGGTCTTGGGTTCCTTATTTCACTTCTGCTGCGATTCAGTTTCATGCTGCTGACTTGTGTGTCATCTGAACTGTGACCCCATAACTCTTTTTTAAAATGTTAAAATAACATTTATTTTTCATTTAGTTTTACCTGATTGTAAAATGTCTGATGACTTTTCTTAATCCCAACCACAGCCTGTCCCAGAGAAGCTGGGCCTGTGGTGACCCTTTGACCTCTTAATACTCTCCCCACACATCTCAGGGGCACTGGGCATGATGCTGGGCCTGTGCTACCGGATAAGCTGTGTGTTATTCCTGCTGCCATACTGGTATGTGTTTCTTCTGGACAAGACGTCATGGAACAACCACTCCTATCTGTACGGTTTGTTGGCCTTTCAGCTGACATTCATGGATGCAAACCACTACTGGTATGAGTCTGGAGGGGCTTAGGGATGGGGTCGTCTGGGTCAGGATGGTTACCAGAGATGGGGGCTCGGTAAAGTCCTAGAATTTTCTCCAGTCAGCATATTTTCAACCATGCTTTGCAAATTGTGGTTACAAAGTAATATTTTCATTTGCGTGGATTTCGGGGGGGGAAAGGCCAGCCAGTCGGGACACTTGGGATGACCAAAACAAAATGGTTTCATCCCACCTCTTTCCATATCTCCCCAGTTGTCTTGATTTATTTACTTCCTATAACCCTCTTAGAAGAAGAGAAGACTAAAGCCAGACATAGCTGTTTTTAGATACTTCAAAGGTGGTCATGTGGAAGAGGGAGCAGACATTGTCTGTGTGAGCACAGAGGGGCAGAATTAGAGTCAAGAATAGAAATGGCCATGAGGCAGAAATCATGTCAGAAGAGGGCCCACCAGTGCTGTCATGGGAGGAGGTAACCCTCCCCCATTTCTGGTGGAGAAGGGATTTGGAGACAGGGTAGCAGGGCAAATGACCTTAAGGATTTTTCCCATTGTTAAGCAAAAAGCAAATATGAGAAGTCAATAAGATGAATATGGGAAAAAAATCTCTAACATTGAATTCAGTAATAGTCAGTAAGTTTCATTTGTTAATACACACATGCCCCTTTTGTAAAACTTTAAACTCACTCAAAATGGCCAGCTCTGATCACAGAGAATTAAGAGGCAGTTTTGACAGACTATCCCTGAAAAGTTCCATTTTTTATGACTTTTATACATTTTGAAAAAATTACCTATTATTTACTTAGGGCTTTCCACATGGCAGGCACTATACTAAATGTTTAAGATTTTTCCTCATTAAAACCTTAGGAGGGGCTGGCCAATTAGCTCAGCTTGTTAGAGCCTGGTGTTGATAACACCAAGGTCAAGGCCACCAAAAACCAAAAAACAAACAAAAAAAACCACTGTGAAGTCCATAGTGCTGTTCCCATTTTATAGATGAAGAAACTAAGTCTTAGAGTAGTAAGGTATCTTTTTTTTTTTTTTTTTTTTGAGACCGGCCGCACCGCGCTCAGCCAGTGAGCGCTGTGAGCATGCCAATCATCCCTATATACGATCTGAACCCGTGGCGGGAGCGCTGCTGTGCTCCCAGCGCCGCACTCGCCCAAATGCGCCACGGGCTCGGCCCAGTAGTAAGGTATTTTAAGGTCATGTAGCAGGTATGAGGCAGAAGTGAGAGTCCAGGTGTCCTTGACTGCAGAGTTCAGTGCTCTTGACCACAAGTGTAAGCTGCCCCTCTCTCAGTTTCTACTTCTTGAAGACCTGCTTTGCTTCTGTCTCCCCAGAATACATCTGGTGTTAGTAGCCTGGCTTTATCAGTTCTCTCCCAGGATAAAAGCAATTAGCAAGTACCTTCTTGGAACTGGATCTTAGTATCCAGGTCTGTGACATGTTAGTTTATGCTGTACGTTTATTTGTTGTTGAGTGTTTTGAATTTTTTAACAATGATAGTACTCTGTATATATATTTACACATACCTTTAGCTTTTCAAAGACTCCCTCAAATTTATTTTCTTTTTTAGTTATTTTCTAGCATTGTAGTCTTTTTTCCTGATTTGATCCATTAGGACAAACTCAATTGTGAGCAAGCAGTAAATACTGAAGTTTTGTAGCTATGGCTTTTTGTTGTAACAACTCATGTTATACTAGTAATATTTCTTTTACGACTTATAACATTCGCTGTTACAATTTCTTCATATAATTCTGAAGGGTCTCAGAATAGCCCAGAGGACCAGGGAAGATATGAGACATATTCTTGGGACAGATAGGATTACCATGTTTTAAAAGAAAGGTGGAGATGTGACCAGACTAAGCAGCCCTCCTCAATGCTTACCTCCTTTGGTTTAGGTCTGTGGATGGCCTATTGAATGCCCGTAGGAGGAATGCTCATGTGCCCCTTTGGAACTATGCAGTGCTGCGTGGCCAGGTATGGGATTTTAGGACAGAGGAAGGTGCTCCTTGACAGCCATTGTGGTCAGCATGTCCATGGGATACCACTGCCAGATTGTGCTGTCTGTGGATCTTCTCTTTTTTCCTTCGCTGGAAAACTAGGCTGGCTTTTGCACTTTTTCCACCCCCCTAATCTCTGAGTTCTCTCACTTTGTCATGGGAAGAATAGACCTTTGTCTCTGCTAGATTGGAATCCTCATGAGAGAAAGGATCATGTCTGTGTTTCCTGACTTCTTCCTTGGCCTAATATTGTGCCTGGCATTGATAGGATGTCAATAAATGCTGGTTGGACGAGTGAATATCTGGGTTTTTTTATTAGCATATTCATTGTTTGGGTTTTTTTTGTTGTTGTTTGTTTGTTTTTTTTTAAAAGATGACCGGTAAGGGGATCTGAACCCTTGACTTGGTGTTGTCAGCACTACGCTCACCCAGTGAGCTAACCGGCCATCCCTATATGGGATCTGAACCTGTGGCCTTGGTGTTATCAGCACCGCACTCTCCCGAGTGAGCCACGGGCCGGCCCAGAATATTCATTGTTACAAATCATACTTATTCTTTATGCCCCCCTCCCCCCTCTAATAACCATGAATTTGTTCTCTCCATCTGCTAGATTAACTGATCCTCTGTTGGTTTGTTGCTTAGATCATCTGTCCAGTACTGAAACAGGTGTGATCAAGTCCTCCCCTATTTTTGTAAATCAGATGCTGCTTCTATTCTTCTATTACTCTGGAGTGTGCCTTGTGGAGAAAGAGGACCACTTTTTTTTTTTGGTCCCTGCCGGTGCCTTTCCTTGTGTCAATGCAGTTGAGAGTCTGGCATGCCATCTGCATGGTGGCTGTGACTGCTGCTATGGAGACTAGCTGCTTTTGCAGCAGCCATGGCAATTGTGGTGGCTGTGGTAGGCTACCTGAATGAAAATGGTGTTTTGGCATGCTCTTTACCTGGTTGTGGCTGGGTTTGGCTTCCCCCCAGTTCCATGCCTCAGGACCTCGGTGGGACCCGGGACAGTGGTTGTAGCTTGCCTAGTTGCAGCTGGGTTCTGCTTTACCTGGCTCCATGCCTCAGGTGGATGAGTGAATATGTGAAATGGGTAGAGGAATGGATATGTTCTTCCTTGGGCCCTGGACTGAAATCAGAATTTATTTTATTCCTGACTATCTGTAGAAGACAACATATTTTTGTTTGTTTAAACATTCGTATTGCATTTTGTGTTCGCAGATCTTCATTGTGTACTTCATTGCGGGTGTGAAAAAGCTGGATGCAGACTGGGTTGAAGGCTATTCCATGGAATACCTGTCCCAGCACTGGCTCTTCAGTCCATTCAAGTGAGTGGCCGTCAGGGCAGAGGCCTCATTGAGGCATGGGTACAGAGTAGGTGAAGCATCTCCCTCAGAGCTGCAGTAATGCTGCTGTTCCTACTTTGCTGGAATTTGCCACATGGCCTTCCTCTGTCCACGCATCTCCCTCTTCAGCAGAAGGCAGAGTTAATGACACCAAAAGGCTGAGGCCTATCTGCTCTTGGGAGACTTATAGTATAGGTGGGCAAGAAGAGAAAAGAAATTTTTTTTTTTTTTTTTTTAAAGATGACCGGTAAGGGGATCTTAACCCTTGACTTGGTGTTGTCAGCACCACGCTCAGCCAGTGAGCGAACCGGCCATCCCTATGTGGGATCCGAACCCGGGGCCTTGGTGTTATCAGCACCGCACTCTCCCAAGTGAGCCACGGGCCGGCCCAGAGAAAAGAAATTTTTTTTTTTTTTTTAAAGATGACCGGGAAGGGGATCTTAACCCTTGACTTGGTGTTGTCAGCACCACGCTCAGCCAGTGAGCGAACCGGCCATCCCTATGTGGGATCCGAACCCGGGGCCTTGGTGTTATCAGCACCGCACTCTCCCAAGTGAGCCACGGGCCGGCCCAGAGAAAAGAAATTTTAAAAAAGGAAAGGAAAGAGTGAGAGCGAGGTGGCTTGGTGAATGAGCCATGCCCCCAGCAGTTGCCTCGAGTGGTGCCTGTGTCCTTGCCTTGTCATCCCAGCCTCTCATCAGAGTTCCTCAGCCAGTGTTCCAAGAAGATGGGCAGTCAATGCTGTTCTTGCTCTGATGAAACCATTATTTCCCACTCTGCAAAACAAAGGTTCACCTCTGTGATTTCTCTCTTCCTCCCATATCTTCTTTCTTCTTGCTTTGTTCTTTTTCCTCTTTCCTTTTATTTCCCAGTTCCTGAAGTTTGATTTTGTTGTTATGTTAGCCAAGCATTCACCTATTAAGGTTTCTTCTCACTTATGACTTCCATGAAGAACCTACCCCACAACACACTTCTCAGTCAAATTTTGTCCTAGGAGATCTGCCCTTGCTTATTATATAGGGTATGTTGGAAAAACTAGACTCCTAAGGTATGTGAAAATGTGAGGGGGTTGGAAAACTCTACTATAGAGTGTCTGGGTGGGTGGATTAGGTACCTCAGGTGTTCCACCCACCCACTGGGGTAGATCCTATGGCAAGGACAGGGCAGCAGATGCACAGTTGTGTTGCAAATGTGCTGACTGCTGGGTTCTCCAGGGGCTGGGGCTTGACCTCTGTCCTTGTGTCTGCAGACTAGTGTTGTCCGAGGAGCTGACTAGCCTGCTGGTGGTGCACTGGTGTGGGCTACTGCTTGACCTCTCAGCTGGTTTCCTGCTCTTCTTTGATGCCTCAAGATCCATTGGCCTTCTCTTCGTGTCCTACTTCCACTGCATGAATTCCCAGCTTTTCAGCATTGGTCAGTTCCTCTAGCCTGGTAGGAAACAGGAACTGCTGGTTTGCAGGGAGAAACTAGTGAGAGGCATCGTTTGGGAGTGGGAGATGGTGGGGGAGCAGTAGCTAAAGTGAGCCCAGTGCAGTCACTATGAAGTGGGAAAAAATGTGGATGGGGGAATTGGGGCTTCTGGGCTCAGTTAGTATGTTGTGTAGTAAGGAACTCTGGGAAGAGCAAGTGTGCCGTAGTTAAAAACTTCTTTCATTTTGAGTGGAACACCTGGGAGAGGCTTCCTAAGGGAAAGGAGTTGAGGATGTTCAGCCAAACTCCTGAACTGCTTATTTTTTTCCTGCTTCCCTAGGTATGTTCTCCTACGTCATGCTGGCCAGCAGCCCTCTCTTCTGCTCCCCTGAGTGGCCTCGAAAGCTGGTATCCCACTGTCCCAAAAGGCTGCAAGAACTGCTGCCTCTCAAAGCTGCCCCTCAGCCCAGTGCTTCCTGCGTGTACAAGAGGAGCCGGGCAAAAGGTGGTCAGAAGCCAGGGCTGCGCCATAAGCTAGGAACTGCCTTCACCTTGTTGTACCTCCTGGAGCAGCTCTTCCTGCCCTATTCCCATTTCCTCACTCAGGTTAGTAGGGGCTATGGGTGTGCAGCAGAGGCTGGGAAAGAATGGGGCTTGTTTTGTAGCCCTTTTTTTGGTAGAGGATGGGGCAGTGTGAGAAGCATGGAGCTGATTCCCCCTCTGCTCTGACTTCCAAGGGTTATAACAACTGGACAAATGGGCTGTATGGCTATTCCTGGGACATGATGGTGCACTCTCGCTCCCATCAGCATGTGAAGATCACCTACCGTGATGGACGCACTGGCGAAGTGGGCTACCTTAACCCTGGGGTGAGACGTCTGATGCTGATAATTTGCTCTTCTTCAGACCCCCCTTGAGCTTTGGGGTCTGGTTTGGTCCTACACACACCATAAAGTAAAATAAATTTGGGTCCACTCTGCCCTTTCTCAAGAGCCAGATTGAAACTTCTTTTGTGTGGGTTGAGATAGGGCAATGTCAGTCACTTCCTTGAATTGAGATTAGACTTAGCTCAACAGTGAAAAATTCATCCTCAAAGACAAGTTCTGTTTTTTTTTCTGGCCAAAATGGATTATGCCATTGGCAGTGCATGACCTGTCCAGGAGGTTGATAATGATGAGGTGAGACTAATGTGGGGGTTTGGGACAGGTATTCACACAGAGCCGGCGATGGAAGGATCATGCAGACATGCTGAAGCAATATGCCACTTGCCTGAGCCACCTGCTTCCCAAGTACAATGTCTCTGATCCCCAGATCTACTTTGATATTTGGGTCTCCATCAATGACCGCTTCCAGCAGAGGTGGGCAAGGGGAGCAGAGAAGGGGTAAAAAATGAAGTGCAGCTCTTTTTACCAAGATGAACAGCTCATACCTCCCGGTGTTGTCTTGCTTAAAAGGCTGTTCTTCTAGTGCATGTCTCCTTGATCTGGTTGTGGGCATAGCTGGTTGCCTCCAGCAGGGGGCACCATAGTGCAGGAGAAAAGCAAACTTATTTTATTTACTTATTTATTTATTAAAAGATGACCGGTAAGGGGATCTTAACCCTTAACTTGGTGTTGTCAGCACCACGCTCACCCAATGAGCCAACCGGCCATCCCTGTATGGGATCCGAACCCATGGCCTTGGTGTCATCAGCACCGCACTCTCCCGAGTGAGCCGTGGGCCTGCCCCAAAATTAACTTATTTTAGACATTGTTAATACAATGCCTTCTCCTCAGGCAGCCACTAACCCGCATTCTTCCCAATGCTCCAGAATCTCTTCTCCTTTTCTCTCTGCCCTGGACTGGCAATAACATGGTGACATAAGGCCATTTCTTCTATCTAGAAGCCCTGTTTCCTCTCCCTGAGAAAGAGGGTGAAAGGAACAGAACCAAAATTCTGGAGGGTGGGTGGCTGTGGCCTCCTTAGAACATAGCTTTCTTTCTTTTGGGGGGGCGAGGGTGGTGGCTGGCTAGAACATGGTTTTCTTTCCTAAGGATTTTTGACCCTCACGTGGACATCGTGCAGGCCACCTGGTCCCCCTTCCAGCGCACACCCTGGCTAAAGCCACTCTTGATTGACCTGTCTCCCTGGAGGGCCAAGTTACAGGAAATCAAGAACAGCCTGGACAACCACACTGAGGTGGTCTTCATTGCAGATTTCCCTGGTATGGAGGAAAGTAAAGGGAGGCTTTGTTGTCTTTCTTCCTGGTTTCCTTGGCCAGGACATTGCATGTAGTGGACTAGGGTGGGGTGGGGGGGCACTCCTGCTAGGAGGAATATTTTTGACACCTGAGGGGGGGTGGTTGAGGTGATGGTGTGATGTCTGTGTTCTGACTGGGAGTGAGTTCACTCTACCATGAGGTAGGATGGTGAACTCTGTTGCCCCTGGCAGGGCTACACTTGGAAAATTTTGTAAGTGAAGACCTGGGCAACACTAGCATCCAGCTGCTGCAGGGGGAAGTGACTGTGGAGCTGGTGGCAGAACAGAAGAACCATACTCTTCGGGAGGGAGAAAAAATGCAGGTATTTTATCGGAAATAACAATGGCAGAAAGTTTGGATGAGCAGGGTTCATTTATTATAGACTGAAAATGCTTTACCATGGCAGTAATGCAGTGGCGCTCAAAAAGGAAGGGCCCCTGGGGCTGTGAATAGCCTCATCCAGGATTCTAGAGGTCAGTTACTTTGCACTCGAAAACACAATGAGAAGGAAGATGCCAGGCGGGGTAGAATAGAGCGGATAGGCTGGCTAGGAAAGGTTAGAGAGTGAAATATACCCATCTCTTCCCTCTTGTCAGTTACCTGCTGGTGAGTACCATAAGGTGTATACAATATCGCCTAGTCCTTCCTGCTACATGTACATCTATGTCAACACTACAGAGCTCGCACTAGAGCAAGACCTGGCATATCTGCAAGAATTAAAGGAGAAGGTAGAGAATGGAAGTGGTGAGTATTTGGAGGTTTGTGCTGAGATAGCCCCTGGTTTCAAGAAGTCAGGGTTATGAGTGAGGATCTAGCCATTAAAGATTGAACTTGAAGCCTCTAGCTGGTGGGAGTTCTAAGGGAGAAGGTGATCTCTCTCAGTGATTCCTCTTCTTGTCTTCCGGGCAGAAACAGAACCTCTACCTCCAGAGCTTCAGCCTTTGTTGGAAGGGGAAGTAAAAGGGGGCCCTGAGCCAACAACACCTCTGGTTCGGACCTTTCTTAGACGCCAGCAAAGGCTTCAGGAGATTGAACGTAGGCGCAATACCCCTTTCCACGAGCGGCTCTTCCGCTTCTTGTTGCGAAAGCTCTATGTCTTTCGACGCAGGTAAGTTTTACCCACAGCAATACTTGTCATTGCCGTCAGATGTTTGCAAGATTGGTGACTTTTTTCTGGTGAGGGTAACACTAGAGATTCTCTCCCAGGATAGGACATTCTAGCTCTAGATATCTCTTCCCTCTCTATTCTCTACCTGATTTCAATGAAGACTAAGTGGCCTGAGTCTGATGGCCTGCTGTCTTGTTCCGTCTCAGCTTATCTCCAGCCTCCCCCTGGGTTATTCCTACTCTGGAATCCTCTACCAGACTGCATAAGGAGTGGGGTTACCCTACCAGCTGGGATGTAGAGGGTCACTGGGGAGATTCTCATATATGCCTGGGTTAAATAAGCTAGGTCCGGGTACCCTCTAAGGACTTTGGCTGGAATTGTGTTGAAACAGGAGGTTGGACTGGTGTCCTTTTCCCTGTTTTTCAGCTTCCTGATGACTTGTATTTCACTTCGAAATCTGGTATTAGGCCGCCCCTCCCTGGAGCAGCTGGCCCAAGAGGTGACGTACGCAAACTTGCGACCCTTTGAGCCAGTCGGAGAATTGAGTCCTTCAAACACGGATTCTTCAAATTCTGATCTTCCTGAATCAAATTCTGATCCTGTCCACTCAGAGTTCTGAGGGGAGCCAGATGGGTGCATCTATGGGAGCAGCCAGTTCCATTTGAAGAAATGATCTCAGATTTTTTTTACACTTTTTTTGTTGTCCAAAGCTTTTTTTAATTCAGAAATGATAGCTTAGAGGAGCCAAGGAAATAAAGCAAGGGTAATATTTGTCAATTCAAGATTGAGAGACCAGGAAGAAGTTAGAAGTAATGTGAAAATGTCCTCCTAAGATAAAAAGGTAAGAGTCAGGTTTAAAGTGACTGGCTTTTTGGGGAAAGAGATTTAACGTACTATGATAAAAGTAATAACTTCACAAGTGTTTGTTATATGTTAGGCACTGTGTGAAGCAGTGTACCTACATTATCACACTTAATCCTTAATAGTCATTAGCCCAATTTTACAGTTGGAGAAACTGAGGCTGAGAGGCAAAATAATTTGCCCAAATACATATATCTAGTAAGAGACAGATTGATGGTTTGAACTTGTTTGACTTAAGGTCCTGGAATAGCATCATCAAAGTTAACCTAATAAGGAAATTTAGATATTTGCCAGTAGTGTTTGTCTAAAATAAACTTAGTATTTGGTATTATTCTAGCATTTAGTGAGCAGAAGGTGGTGATGTAAAATATGAACCAAATTTGGTGAGGGATTAGAGAATGTTTAGATACTTTGTAGGTTTGGATGTTCAAGGGTGATTCAGGAAGCTCCTCAGTTCAGTGAAAATTCAAAGGCTTGTCACTGAACTAGGAAGTGAGAATGCACCAAGTAATAAAAAAGGGTCCCTGCTTCTGGGACCTCATGGTCTCGTAGCAGAGACTGGCAGTAAATTGGCAGCCTCAGTAACTTCTATAAAGGATTCCATCTCTTTTTGCAGGCTTCTCTTCCCATCCCCTATCCCACCCCTTGGACAGTGGTCCCAGGGTTCTTTCTTAAGCCACTGCCTTTTTATCATACACACTTGGGATGGTTGTGCCTACTGCATGATTTTCAGCGGTGTTGCTTAGATTTCTTTTTTGTGCCCTAGATCTATAGATCTAAGCTCCACCTGGATGTCCCACAGGCCTATCAAACTCAGTCTTTTTTTTTTTTGAGATGACAGGTAAGGGGATCTTAACCCTTGACTTCGTGTTGTCAGCACCATCCTCTCCAAGTAAGCTAACCGGCCATCCCTATGTAGGATCCAAACCCGTGGCCTTGGTGTTATCAGCTCCACACACTCCCAAGTGAGCCATGGGCTGGCCCTAAACTGTCCTTTTTAAACAGAATTTACATTCATCCCCAACTCAGACCTGCTTCCTTTATTAGAGAATGACAACTCTGAAGGTTAATTCTAGATGTCAACTTGGTTAGATGAAGGAATGCTGAGAAACCTGGTAAAGCAATCTTTTCAGGTGTGTCCATGAGGGTGTTTGCAGGAGAGATTAGTATGAGATTCTGAGTGGCCTGGGTGTGAAAGACCCACCCTTGGTGTGGGTGGGAACCATCCAATCTGCTGGGGGTCCGGAGAGAACAAAAGACAGAGGAAAGAGGGGAAGCTCTCTCTCTCGATCCTCTGGAGCTGGGATACACTTTTCTCTCCTGTCCGTGGACATCAGAATTTGAGACTCTTCAGCTTTTGGGTTCCAGAACTTACACCACGGACACCATCAGCTTCCCTGGTTTTGAGGCCTTTGGACTTGGACTGAACCATGCTACCAGTATCTGGTTTATAGACAGCCTGTTGTGGAAACTTTTCTTCATAGCCACGTGAGCTAATTCCCCTAATAAATCCCTCTCATATAATTATAACATATCCTATTGATTCTTTCTCTCTGGAGAACCTTAATACAAACTCTATACTTTGACCAAGCCACGTCTTGAGTCATTGGCCTTGACTCTTCCCGTTTCCTTACATTTCTTTTCTTTTCTTTTCTTTCTTTTTTTTTTTTTTTATAAAAAGATGACCGGTAAGGGGATCTTAACCCTTGACTTGATGTTGTCAGCACCACACTCACCCAGTGAGTGAACCGGCCATCCCTATATGGGATCCGAACCCATGGCCTTGGTGTTATCAGCACTGCACTCTACCAAGTGAGCCACGGGCCGGCCCCTTACATTTCTTATAATTGCCAAGATTCTACATACCTTTCATACCTCTTGAATCTACTTTGATTTCTATTACCTCTGTCTGTATTCTTTCAGCCTTTATGTTGAAATCAAGTTAGGAATAGATGAGAGCAGGGCCAACATGTTTAGTTGTGCAGTTTGGGCCCAAATAAGGGCAACCCACTGAGGCCAAGTGAAGTCTGGTGAAAATCCCTTTCTGATTCATATAAGGTGTTGTATGAGCTAGCAAATATCTGTGGTACAGGGTACCCTGATCAACTTGTGAGAAGGGGGTAAGATGAGAGGTGGGGACATTAGTTTTTCAATCCTTTTGCAAATCTTTTCACACTAACTTTGCTAGTAAGTTATTTCCTTCTGTTCCCCCAACCCCCTGCAAAACTTGACTGGTAAGAAAAGTTAGGTTGTCACTTTAGGAAGGCACTCTTGCAAAAGTACTTTTGTTAATACAGGCAAGGATGCTGCCTGCCCCCAACAGTTTGTGTACCACCTCGCTGACCCAGTTGCCCAAGGAAATGGCAGGGTGGGGTAAGGTGGAGAGAAAAGGTGGTTACCTACATACTAGTAAGAAAAGCTGTTTAGTGGAGTAGAGCTGGACTATCAATGTCCTTTTAGCAAGAGGCTTTAGTACTAATTTAGTCTACCCCTAGCATTTGGATCTTTGTCCCTGATTGGGCATCATCCACTTTGGAGCTTTTTTTTTGGTCTTTTTTTTTTTGTGACTGGTAAGGGGATCGCAAGCTTGGCTTGGTGTTGTCCGCACTGTGCTCAGCCAGTGAACACACCAGCCATCCCTATATAGGATCCGAACCCGCGGCAGGAGCACTGCTGCGCTCCCAGTGCCGCACTCTCCCGAGTGCGCCACAGGGTCAGCCCACTTTGGAGCTTTTAAGTACAAATTTCCTCTTAACCTAAGCATAACTTGTCATTGACTTTCCCTCCCCCGGTATTCACTTCATTGCTTTGCTTCTGTTCTCCCTGGCCTGGTTAATGTATATCTGCCTTCATTTAGGACACACTTTACCCCTGTACGCACTGAGCAGATAACACCTTCCTTAGTCTGCAAGCTCCTAGAGGACTGTGAAATCTTCCTTTTTACTTAGCAAATATTGAACCTATCCTTAAAGTAGTTACTTTTAAGAGAACTTCTGAGGCACTTCTCCCAGTTGAGGCACTCGTCCATCCTCACTTCTAAATTGGCCAGCATTGTTTACTTGCAATGGACTGGCATCTAAGAACTCTTTTGAAGTGGCTGATCTTATTCTGGAGCACTTCTGAGCAAGTTAGTTCTTTTTTTTTTTTTGTCTTTTTCCGTGTCCGGCAACGGATTGCAACCCTCAGTGTCGCCCCCGTACCGGACCGGGACTGGCAACGGGATCGCAGCCCTCGGTGTTGCTCCCGCGCCTCGCTCAGCCAGTGAGCAGGACCTGGTCTGTATGTGGGATCCGAACCCTCGGCGGGAGCGCCACCACGCTTCCCAAGCGGCGCACTATAGCAGTGTGCCACCGGGCCAACCCAGCTAGTTCTTAACCTTGACTATCCTGCATAGTAGATTCATTTTTGGTGGCTGGCTGGTATGGGGCTCCAGACCCGGCACCTTAAGTGTTACAAGGCTATGCTCTACAGATGCTTTAGCCTCTAGGCAAACAGCTATAAGCAAGCACTCTGAGCATTCTACACAAGTATAATTTAGAATAAGCCTTTCTTTGTAAATTGTATCTCTTTTAACATGGATTAGAAACTCAGTTTTAGAATACTTATCAAATGTGTACTGAATATGAAACTTACAGCCTTTAACACCTGTTTATAACATAGGTGTACTAGTATACTTACATCAGTATAGGAATATGGATAAAATGTATAGCTATTTTTTTAAAGGATCTGAACCCATGGCCTTGGTGTCATCAGCACCGCACTCTACCGAGTGAGCCACAGGCCAGCCCTAAATGTTTTTAATATATTCAAAAAAGAAATTGCGAAGAACAAACATTACCACTCCTTCCAGATAATACTTTTAATGCTTTATTAGTAGTTTTAAGCCCTGAATCTTAGGTGGTTGAAAACTGATATTGAGTGCCTGCTACAAAAAGGCCACCCATGACTTTTGGCCTACACATTGTCAAGAAGGCAATGCTGGACAAAAGAGATCAAGTCTTATTCTCAGTGCCAGGGACAGGATTATAAACCTATGAATGCCTACATAGTGGGTCCAAGGATTAAGGTGATTTTCCTGAATCATGTATAAGATTAATTAGTTATTCAAGGTTAAAAGAACAAAGTTCTCAGGTCATACCAAAGCACTTTTAAAGAATGATGGACACAGTTAAGGTAGAACCTAGCATTTTATTTAGATCTTCATTAAACTGTTGGAATTGAGAACCAGACATACGTAATAAACCTCCAAAAATAGATCCTGAAAGGCACTTTCTGCTTAGGGCAAGCAGTCATGGAATAAGCATGTAAACAAGCTGGTTTCTCTGTACCACACCAGCCAAGTCAGCTTTCTCCATGGCCAGCTGCACCAGCTCTGCCCTCCCTTCTGTTAACACCAGCCAGACCCCCTGTAGGTCTAACCCAAGGTTTTTCTGTAGGACACCTTGGCCTACCTGGGAATGCTGGAAACAAGGAATCATGGTGTTGAGAAAAAAAAAAAAAAAAAAAAAAATCTTTTAAAAGCTGCCATCTGAGGTGATGGCTTCTCTGTACTTACGCCATACCCCAGAATACAATAAATAAGCAATTAGAAAATGTTCAAGTATGAAGGGATTTCCTCCTCCCCGCCAAAAGCACTGCTCTCTAAAGGAAGCTGGTTTCTCTGTAGCTACACCAGCTATTCAGAAAGCTCATTGGACCTGGTTTTGAAAATAAAACAAAGTTAAAACCCTGGGAGGAGTTATTGTGCAGTGTGGAGTACTCAGTCTTTCTTATAAAGAAAAAAAAAGTTATCTGGTACCAAAGTGTGCAACCTACAGACCCTCAGGTACTGCCCTGTGACTTCTCTGTATGACATCACAAGGGTGCCAAGTGCCTGTTTTTCTAGAGCTAGGAGTTGGTGAGGTTTGGCTAGTGCTGAAACCATGCATAGGATTGGTTTACTAAATAAAAACCTTATTACGTACGTCCTCCAAAAGACAGCTGAAAGTGGAGAGATTTTGATTTGGTGCTGTTAAAAAAGGTGTCAATTAAGAGCATAAGCACCAGGGAGATGGTTTAATGGTAACTGCCTTTTTTTTTTTTTTTTGTCAGGCTAGAGCTCCTATTGGGAACTTGCGTTACATGCAAGATTGATTGAATAGGGAACACTCCCTGACAAAGAGCTACATAATTAGAAATGGATCGAGTTACAGGGAGGATAAGAGGAAGGCTTCACATTCATAATCGAGCTCAAAACATTACAAATGCATGCTGACAGGGCTGTGGCATTGCCAGACAGAGGCTATAGTAGAACTACAAGTACTTTACGTGCACATCACAGGACATTTTCAGTATCTGGTGGGAAAGTCAATGCAATTAGGACTTTGGAGAGTTGGGCGATAGGGCACAAAGGTTCGATTTCAAAGCATTATTTACTACAGTATTCATTTCTAGGCAGTTACATGGATCACCTATGCTCACTAAATTCATTATAGTGGTGCACAAAACACCTAGGGACAGAATAGCAAGCCCAACTTACAGTCCCCCACAAAAGCTAAAATTCATGTCATTGACTAGAGTGACTGCAACTGATCAGGAGCTGAAAGAGGACAGGAAAATTTAGGAAGAAGGGCCCTTTCCCTCAGAGCTTGAAGGCTTCTCTGTAGCCTACGCCAACAAGTCTGGGGAAAAAAGGCTAACACTTTCAATATTTAAGCTTTTTGGGCACTTCCCATGGGAAGCTGTCCCTACCAAAGTGGCCATAGGCTGCAGTCCTCTGATAAATTGGCTTCTTCAGATCCAGATCCCTGGAATATACAAGTCCGTAACTTAATACGTAGCATTCAATTAAAATAAAGCAAAACAATCAGCAAGACTCATTTTCAAGACCTCTGGCAAATGAGTTCAGTTCTCTGGGGTATGCTAGGAAAAAAGTTTGTCGCAAAAATGTTACTTCCCTGGTGTCCAAACTCCTTGCAGAGTCCTTATTAGTAACTATAGTTCTTGTTTTTCCATCCCTGGCTCAACAAATATGAAAACTTGTCATTATTCTGAAAAATTCCAATTGTAAAAAGCTCACCTGTGATCACACAATACTTACCAAGGTCCCACTGCCCACCCTACCATGGTTATTTTTACAACAGCCTTGAACATCCCATTTATCTGTATTTCTTAATACAAACACCCTTAGGTAAGGTGAGCACAAAGCTCAGTATCAAATGTGGAGGGTTTTCTAGGGTGGTTAGTCTAAGCCATGGAACACTATAATTTTAGATTTCTCAAGTAACTAAGACTTCACAGAAGGCAGTTTAAGACATCAGCATGCCCTAGGAATTAAAATGTGTTCCTCCACTTGAGGAGTCCTTCATACCTTCACCTCCTCTGATTTTAGTAGTGTGTACATATACACACGCGCGCGCACACACACCCCTCAATATTTTTCACTAGCAATAGGCTTTACCGTCTTTACCTGACAATGACCCCAGGGCGGAGATCAAAATTCTTCTTCACAATCTCTAACAGCTCTCTCTCACTCTTCTGAGAGGTACCATAATGGAAAATGGAGATAGACAATGGATGAGAAACTCCAATAGCATAAGAGACCTAAAAGGATTCAAATGTCATAAGAGTCAGTGATTGGAAGACCCACACACTTACACAATACACTGGTACAAAACAGGTAAGTAGTAACTACTACTAAATACCCTCCCGCTTACATCACCTTTAACCACTCCAGTTATATGAAAGTATATACCTGAACAAGAACCCTCCTGCACAGACCTCCTTTAACAAGGGATTTTGCCACCCAACGAGCAGCATAAGCAGCTGAACGGTCCACCTTGGTATAATCCTTTCCTGAAAAGGCACCTCCTCCATGAGCTCCCCAACCGCCGTAAGTGTCCACAATGATTTTCCGGCCAGTCAAACCAGCATCACCCTGAAATTATAGGATTTAAGTCACTTTGTGCTTAATCCTTCCCAATAAGTGGCTCTAGATTAGGTTGCCTTCTCTGCATCATTCAGCAAATACCCTCAGAAGATTCACATGTAAGCTTCAGAAAGCCTAGAAAAAAAGGTGGTAGACAAAACTATGCAAGTAACCATCAAAGAGCCAAAAAAGTACACTGAGTTGACATTACCTGAGGCCCACCAATAACAAATCTGCCACTTGGTTGTAGGTGGTAGATAGTATCCTCATCAAGATATTTTGCAGGTACAACAGCTTTGATGACTTTCTCCTTTAGGGCATCCCTCATCTCATCAAGACAAACTTCTTCATCATGCTGAACAGATATAACAATTGTGTGGACTCTGATGGGAATCACAGCACCTCGATCCTGCATATACTGCACAGTCACCTTGAAGGCAATACATCATAAGAATAGTCTATATCAAACAATAGCTTCATACTAATTCTTTACCATAAGTTACAATACAGCAAAAGACAAACGCTATTCTTTTTTCAGTTAGTCACCTATAACTAAACAACCTTACAGATTTTCTAAGCAATGTAATATGTAAGACAATCTAGCTTTACGATCACTTACTTGGGTTTTAGAATCTGGGCGTAACCAAGGCAAAGTGCCATTGCGGCGTAGTTCAGCCAGCTTGGCATTGAGCTTGTGTGCTAAAACAATGGTTAAAGGCATACACTCCTCAGTTTCATCAGTGGCATAACCAAACATCAAGCCCTAAAAAAGTAAAAGTCACCAATGTGATCAATACAAGCTTCAGAATCTTATATTAGAAGGGATGCAAATATGCTCTACCAAGATACCTGATCTCCTGCACCAATGTCTTCCTCATTCCGGTCAAGATGAACACCTTGAGCAATATCTGGTGACTGTTGCTCCAAGGCTACCAGCACATTACAAGTCTTGTAGTCAAACCCTACAAAAAACAATCTTGTTTAGAGAAAAAGTAATAGCAATACCTTCTATTTACAACAATTATTTGCAATTTTAAATACTGCTGATGAAATCAGATAAACCTAAAACGCCATACACTTTTTTAGAAAATGGAACAAGGCTAGAACAGAAGGCTCAGACAGTAAAGCACAGTTATGTGTCACTGAACAATGGGGATGTATTCTGAGAAATGCGTCATTGTGCCAACATCATAAAGCGTACTTACAAAACCTAAATGGTATGTAGCCTACTACACACCTAGGCTATATGGTGTAGCCACTGTTATATATGCAGTCATTAACTGAAATGTTTTTTGGAGCATGATTGTATAGCAGAACTACACAAGTGAAGTTAAGGATTAGCAGGAACATTCTAGAAGACCTGAATGTTTCTTCACTCCTCATTAGCTGTATCTGGAAAAGTGAGGAGCTTAGAAAAGCAAAATCATTAAATCACACCTTTGGAAGAATCATCATATCCAATGTGTTTAATGGCTTCACGAACCACTTTCTGGTAGTCAACGGCAGCTCTGGATGTAATTTCCCCAGCAAGAAGAATCATTCCAGTTTTAGCAACAGTTTCTAACAAAAGAAAACATCACTTTTATAAGATAATTTTCATCATGATGTTATCTTTTTTTTTTTTTTAAAGATGACCGGTAAGGGGATCTAAACCCTCGACTTGGTGTTGTCAGCACCACGCTCAGCCAGTGAGCGAACCGGCCATCCCTATATGGGATCCGAACCCGGGGCCTTGGTGTTATCAGCACCGCACTCTACCGAGTGAGCCCCAGGCCGGCCCCATGATGTTATCTTTTTTTTTTTTTTAAAGATGACCGGTAAGGGGATCTAAACCCGCGACTTGGTGTTGTCAGCACCACGCTCAGCCAGTGAGCGAACCGGCCATCCCTATATGGGATCCGAACCCGTGGCCTTGGTGTTATCAGCACCGCACTCTACCGAGTGAGCCACAGGCCGGCCCCATGATGTTATCTTTTCATAAGCTGATAACAATATGCTCTGAACCTACCACAAGCCACTTTGGCATCAGGATCCTGCTGAAGGTGGGCATCAAGGACAGCATCACTGATCTGGTCACAAATCTTATCTGGAAAAGAGAAATGCATGTCTCAATTTCTTTAACTCACTGTTCATTTAAGTATGTCATGGCCCCTTCCTATAATTCTAACTGTAAAATCTTTGGAGGTTTTAAAAACTTTTTTTTATTGTGGTAAAACATAAAACTTACCAATTTAACCGTTCTGAAGTGAATGGTTCAGTGGCATTAAATATAGAGATCTTAACTGCTAATTAAAGCACTGCTTTACCAGAGCCATTTGCCAGAATAATAAATGCTGAATACAGTGCTGCATGTTACTTGAAAACTTGACACCATGGTCTTAATATAGATGCACAAGCTTACCAATTCAGATAAGCCAGCAGAACACCCAGTATATTTAATACATCTTAACCCATTATGATATATGCACTTTACACCTCACTTGGAAAGGACTTAAGTCCCATTTCTAAAAGTATTTCAGACATTTTGAAAAATTAAGTTTCAAGGCAAAACAATTTCCACTGTTAACAGCCACATAACTGGGATTTATCAGGTGAAACTAAAAAGTGGTATCTTTAAATCCAAAAGCATAAGCTAGGAAACATTTAGCCTTATGGTATTATTTTCAAAGACAATAGTTCTTACATTTTATTCCTAAAATTTAAAGTTTCCATTATAAATCTAACCAACCAGAAGGGTGAACTGTTTACCTTTTATCAATTTCTTAAAGAACAGTTGTTCTACATCACACAATACTCAATTCCACAAGTGTATTAAACCCTCTGTGCACTGAGCTGAGGCCACATGTAGACTAGTCTCCCTAATCTTAAAGAACACCAATTAGAGCAACAAGAGAATTAATTAGAATTAACCAATGAAAGGAAGGGCTCTTCATGAGCAAAAAGGAATAAAACAAATATACTCTGAATCTGTATGTGTCATCTATTATTGGGGGGGGACACAAATAAATACCCCCCACATCACCACTTTTCTGAATTTTCTGAAACCATCCAAAACAAAATCCAAGCAAAATGTATACGCAGCCTAGTATGAGACTCAAAAGTTAATATAAGAGCTGATCTTACTAAAAACAAACAAAAAAACCCAAACTACGGAACACCTGACCCTCAGCACTTATCAGGATCTCGGGTTTGTCCTCTCCAACCACTAGGCTGCTTGTGGGATTTTCATAATAGGCACAGTAAACTAGAGAGAAATGGATACTTAAGCCATCAGACTAGATAGCTCAGTTATTGTGGTCACACTTAGGGCAGAAGCAGCCTAAACAGCAAACTAATGATTAGAAAGTGATGTATATAGGCTGAGATTGAAAAGTTTCTGGAACATAGCTTTACTCCTTCGCGTGTAAATTGACTCCCATAATGGCGGTTCAGTGGACAAAGCCCTGAAAAGGAAATGTGAAGTAAACCTTGTCTAACGGTAATTACCAAGACTTTAAAGGAAACTCAACGCGATGGCAGCTTACAATTAATTCATGCTCCTCATCCTTTTTTACACAACTTCCAAATAAGGACTACCTTCTCCAACATGCACTATATTTAGTTGGAGGTTGTCACCTTGAAAGCAAGGCCATACTCGCCTAAGGGCATGTCCCTATTCTTCAGAAGTAATGATCGAAACCATGAAGATGGATAACGGAGATAAAAGATGTCCCGAGACTCGGACCCCACACCCCTCCACGCCAGCACTCTACCAGCAGGGGAGGCCGCCGGCTCCCCCTCACCCAGATGCCACATGCGGCAAACACGTGGTTGCCGCTGCAATGCGGGGCGCGCGCTCCCGAGGGCCGGATGCGAGCGCGTGGGGCGGGTCGCCCACTCGAGGCTTTTCAGACTGCAGGACCTAGAGGAGTTAACAGTACCCTCCCCGGCCAGAACACTCGCCGTCAGGGCCCCCGCCCTTCTCGTTTTCTGGAATCTTCCGCTTTACGAGGCGCGCGGCCGCATGGGAGAGGAGAGGAAGGGGGAGGGGAGCGGTGGCGCCACGGGGACGACGTGCTACCGCCGTTCTCCCCACCGCCCGTAAGGCGAGGGCGACCTGCGCTGGTCCCACCACCAGCGGGTCCGGCCGGCGCTGCCCTACGCCCCGCCCCTCGCTTCGCTGCAGGACTGATCACCTTACCTGGGTGGCCTTCCCCTACAGACTCGGAGGTGAAAAGGAATGTGCCCTCTTCGATGAACGCCTCGTGGAAGCCGTTGAGCTGCCCGTTCATGTTGGTGACGGTGGCGATGAGTGAAAGTCGCGGATAAGAGAAAGCGGCTGCGAGGCGGCGACTGCGAAATGCGCAAGCAGAAGACAGCGCCCTATCCTGGGTGGCAGGAGACGCGGAGGGAACGAGGCGAGTGGCGGAGCGGCCGGGTATTTATAGAGCAACGCGCGCGCGCGCGCCTGGCTCGGGCCCCGCCCCTCGGCGCCGCGCGCCAATGCACCACTCGCGCGCGGGTTCTGGGGAGCCAGGGCGGTGCGCCGAGCCCGGGCCGGGCTGAACCACTCTGCGAGGCAGGGGGATCCAGCGGAGGCAACCGCCCCGCCTGCGAATATTTACCTATCTAAAGCAGTTATAACAAGGGGTAAGTGGAAGCGTGAGTAGATCGGGTCGTTGTACACTGCCGTGTTCGATGTGGGAGGAAAAGCGGCTAAGGGTTTGTGGACCAGCTCCCCTGTGATGCGACATGGCACTTCCCTTCCGTCCGTTGGCTGGGGTTCTGTCCGCGAGGTCGCGCCCCCCAGCGGTGGCGGCGGGTATCTCGGAGGTTTTGTGCTCTGGCTCTTGCCGAAGGTCTTTACTGCCCGCGCCCCCCCCATCCCCACCGCCTTTAGAAGCCGGTGACAGGGAGCTAGTGGCTCTCAGCCATGAGAAAGTGGCCATCTTGGCTGGCCAGCGGACGATTCTTCGCACGGCCTTATTCATCCCCCCCTGCTTGCTGTTGGCGGCTAGAAATTCTGAGGGGCGCCGGCCCAGTTGCTAGTAATTTCTTGGTTAATGGCTCTGGTGGAAATGGCCGAAAAGCAGATTGATGAGCGTGCTGTCATCGATTCAAACAATTGCCATCCTCTCCCTGTCTCCAGCGTTAAAGTTTCTGAGAGGGACCCTCACCATTAGTTGACCCTAAAGTGGAGGCCACGCTCTGGCCTTTTCAGGGAGAAAGGCCGCTCACAAGGCTGTCCTTGCACTCTCTGGCTTTCTCATGTCTTTGAGGGAAAATGTCATTTTAATCATCTGTTGAGAGTACTGAACGAATATTTCTTTTGGAGGGGGCGGGGGGAAAGCCCTATTAGAGAGCCCTGGAATGTGCTTCAGCAGATCTCTTGACAAGGTGAAATGGTCTGTTTCATGAAGCTTTTGCTTTAAAATGTCCACCTGCGTTTATCCCAGTTTTGCCCATTAAAGGAATTATAGAGAGCGAAGGAAAAAGAGCAAAACAAAACTTGAGCCAACAAGGAACCAATTTCGTGGAGTCCCCGTCTGGAGGGAGCCCACAGTGAGGGCTGGTGTGGTGACCCGAGCACGCGCTGGTGACAAGGACGCCGGGCTTAATGCTCTTATTAGGGAGCGGCCTGCTGCTAGCATGGGACGGACTTTGCACTGGGGAACTGAACGAGACCCCCTGTAACAGCCTCCAGCTGCCATTGCTCAGAGAATAAGGTAAATTGTGAAGAACAATCCTCTCGGCTGGCCAGCTGGCGTATGCGGAGGAAAGGTGGGAGTTTGCCACAGGCTCACTTGGAAACAAAGGAAGCACCTCGGCTGTGCTAGGGGCTTCCACAAAGAAGGTAGAGGAAGACTCATCTCCAGCCTTCAGAATGACCACAGCTATGGTCACTCAAAGCAGGCAGCAAGAAAAGGTTAAATCACAAAAGAGACAATAGATATGTTATTTTTATTTGTTGGTGTTTTACTTTTCAACTTAACTCTTCATGGAAAAATAACTGTATAAGACTATTTCATAATTTTTTTGTTTTAATGTTATTTCACCTTTTTTTAAAAAAGCAGAATGCCAATTTATTAACTCACAGTGAATAATAAAATTATCAACTGGAACAAAATGCATGTGTAGGCCGGTCAGCATTATCTCCCAGAAGAAAAATTTGTATGTGAAGCCAGAATATAATTAGGTTATTTTATTAATAGGGAGTCAGAACAAGGGGATTAGTTAAATTTAATGATTAGCTCATTAAACCCTGATACCCCTATGCTACCAACTACACGGTAGGGCTATTCCTGCCAAAGAGATTAGAATCAGCTGTACATACTTGCTTACCTACCTCTCTTTCTTGCTCTTAGTACACGTAATATAGTGGTTAAGAGCAGGGGTTTTGGAGTCACGCCTCTGCCACATAGCAATGTTGAGCAAACAACTTAACCTCTATACCTCAGTGTCCTCAGTCTGTAAAACTGGGATAATAATAGTATCATCATAGGATTGCTTCAAGGATTAAATAAAATCATACAAGTAAAGTCTTTAGCACAGTATCTAGCACATAACGTATTTTTAAAAAATATTAGCTGTAGCAAATTAGCTGTATTTCTTGCGAATATCTTTTCAATGGCTTTCAATAGCTATTAAGGTAAAGACTAAAATCTCTACATACTCTTTATTTATTTAAAGATGACCGGTAAGGGGATCTTAACCCTTGACTTGGTGTTGTCAGCACCACGCTCTCCCAAGTGAGCTAACCAGCCATCCCTATATAGGGATCCAAACCCGTGGCCTTGGTGTTATCAGCACCATACTCTCTCAAGTGAGCCATGGACTGGCCCTAAAAATCCCTACATACTCTTAAAGGCCTGAGTGTAATTTGGCTGCTACTTCTTCAACTTCCCCTTGTGCAACAATCCCGTCTTTCTGTCTTCTACTTTGGATTTCTTCTAGTTAGTAACAGATTTATTAATTGATTAGTATAGAACAAAGCAGGAGAAATTTTCACTGATTTTACATTATTTGTATTGTCCCTTCCTCCCTTCCACAAATATTTATTTGTGAGCACCTCTCTGAGGCAGACACAAGGACTGATTCTATGACAGCCCTGGTCTCTGCCCACTGGAGCTCTAAATGAGGGGAGATGCCTGGCTAACTTCTCCTTATCCTTCCCTCTGCAGCTCAGCTGCCACTTCCTGGGTGAAGACTCCACCTACACAGATTTTTCACAGGATCTTGTGTTTTCCTTCATGGCAGTAAGTACAGTTGAAATTACAGATTTGGTGATTATTTGATAATGTCTTCAATTCCCAATTAGGCTTATAAGCTCCATGATAATGAGAAAGTGGTCCATTTTGCTCAAGCTTTGTTGCTGAATGCTTGGCACACACAAGATGCTTAAGAATATTTGTTTATGAGGGAGAAGGAAGAGAGGGAGGAAGGGAAGGAAGCAAAAGGAAAGGTGAATGAGTGTAAGGGATGGCAGAAGGAAGTAGGGAAATTAGAGACCCTGGTGCTCATGTGAAATCAATGAAAAGAAGTCCTGCTTTGTTTTGGTCACAAGCATTGTAATTAATAAAATTGGGAGCTCTTCACTAACAAGGAAGCACAAGGCCATCCTGTTCTGAGAGGAATGAGAGTTCTGATTTAATAGATTCACGCCCTAAGGGTAAAATACACCAAGAGAAGTTATTGGTTTATTTCATATTTAGCATTAATGAGATTTGTTGAATGTGAAATGTTGTAAAGCACATAGAACGATCTAATCACTACCTAAAGGCTCCCGATTTCTTAACCCAGAGAAAATTAGTGTAGCAGTAGTCCTTTGAAAGAGGCAAAGTTGGGATTGAATAAACTGGCATTTGAGACAGCAAATATAACAACTATGGGTCTTATCAGTTTGCCAGTCAGGGAGAGAGTTCCAGTAAGTAAAAGAAAGCATTTGAGGTGCAAGCAGCTGTTGATTTAGCAGGAGAAAGGAGGAAGATGCCACTAGGTATAGCAAAGAGCAGTAGTGAAGGTATAGAAGTGTTGAGAAGGAAGCTCCTATGCTGTGAATCTTACAGGTACCTTCTTTGCAAAGACAGGCCAAGAAGAAATAAATCTAGGCCAGATGTCACCAAAATTGTGCTAGTCCTTTAGGGCCAAAGCCTCGGATATCTTACATGGTCTCAAAAGCAAGCTAGCTGTAGTGGGATGAGAAACAAGTACTATGTTGGGGCTGGCTGGTTAGCTCAGTAGATTAGAGCACAGCTTTATAACACAAGGTCATGGGTTCAGATCCCTGTTCTTGCCAACCACCGAAAAAAGAAAAGAAACAAGAACTATGTGAATCCCCTTGTTTTCAGGCTTTTTGTATTTTTTTTTTTTTTTTCTCAAAGATTAACGGGAAGGGGGTTTTAACCCCCTGGTTAGCTCAGTAGATTAGAGCACAGCTTTATAACACAAGGTCATGGGTTCAGATCCCTGTTCTTGCCAACCACCGAAAAAAGAAAAGAAACAAGAACTATGTGAATCCCCTTGTTTTCAGGCTTTTTGTATTTTTTTTTTTTTTTCTCTCAAAGATGACCGGTAAGGGGATCTTAACCCTTGACTTGGTGTTGTCAGCACTACGTTCACCCAATGAGCTAACTGGCCATCTCTATATAGGGACCTGAACCCATGGCCTTATCAGCACCACACTCTCCCAAGTGAGCCATGGGCCGGCCCTCAGGCTTATTGTATTTTTTTCTGTTTTTCTCTCTTGATACTTAATCAAATCTTTTTACAGGCCCAATAAAGAAGTGTGAGATGGAAGAATGCATGAGATACAGTGAAGAAGATACTGAAGGACATAATAATGTGATGACAATAGCTACAATTATTGTGACAGGCAATGTTGTGATATCTACTCCTCACAACAACTCTAATGAGGCAGTTACTATTTCTCTTCCTGTTTTACAGATGAAGAAACTAGCATGTAATTTGTCCAAGGCACACATCAAATCTGTAGTGGAACTGGGACTTGAGCCTCGGACTGACCTCTAAATTCATGCCCCTTGTTATAGCCAAACAATAAATACATCACACTCCCGAGGTAATTAATGACAACAGCTTGATTTGTATCTTTTCATACTCTTCTATGAACAAACACACACACGCAAACACATTTTACTATCCAGAGAAATGTGGATTTTTCTATTAATTTTCATTACCATCTCTCCAGGACACTATGTAGAGATACAGATCATTCTTCTTTTTTTCTCCTGTTTTTTTTTTTATTATGGGAAAATATACAATACACATACATTCTAACTTTTTTTTTTTTTTTTTTAAAGATGACCGGTAAGGGGATCTCAACCCTTGGCTTGGTGTTGTCAGCACCACACTCAGCCAGTGAGCAAACCGGCCATCCCTATATAGGATCCGAACCCGTGGCCTTGGTGTTATCAGCACTGCACTCTACCGAGTGAGCCACGGGCCGGTACATATAATTATTTAAAAATTAAATAGCACTATATATTTTTTTCTTTGTAAGTATCTTTTCATTGTGGTAAAATATACATAACATAAAATTTGCTTCTAACTATTTTTTATGTGTACAGTTCTGTGGCATAAAGTACATTCACGTTGTTATGCAAAATCTTTCCTTTCTAGCCAGTATAGGGATCCTCTAACTATTTTTTATGTGTACAGTTCTGCGGCATAAAGTACATTCACGTTGTTATGCAAAATCTTTCCTTTCTAGCCAGTATAGGGATCCTAACCCTGGACCTTCATTCTTTTTAATAACAGTGAAATATACTCTATATGACTCTGCCACATGATGCATTCAACTGTTTCCTTATTGGTTGACCTTCAAGTTGTTTCTCATTTTTGCCCTACACACATTGCTGAACCTAACATCATTGCACATGTATTTTTGTGAACCAATATTTTTATTTTTGTTGAAAATATTTCCCAAGTGGGATTGATGAGACAAAAGGTATGTGCATTTTTATGTGTTAGTAGTTACAGCCAAATTACTTTCTTTTTTTTTTTTCTAAAAGACGACCGGTAATGGGATCTTAACCCTTGATTCGGTGTTGTCAGCACCACGCTCTCCAAAGTGAGCTAACCTGGTCATCCCTATATAGTGATCCGAACTTGTGGCCTTGGTGTTACCAGTACCACACTCTCCCAAGTGAGCCATGGGCCGGTCCTAAGCCAAATTACTTTCCAATTGGCTATCAAAAGTCACATTCTCACTAGGGTATCATTTCCTCTCACCAGTGCTGGGTGTTATTACTCTTTTTAATTTTTGTCAATATGACAAATGAAAAATGGTAAGAGAATATTTTTATAACCTTGGCAGACCTTTGCAAGCAAAATAGAATATCCAGAAGCCACAAAGGAAATGACTGATAGAGTTAACAACATAAAAATGAAAAATTATTGTATAAATAAAATTCAAAGACAAACATAGGAGAAAACTTTTGCAACACATATGACAGACAAATTGATACCAACTGATGAGAAAAAACATAAAATACTAATTTATAAGAAAAAATCCCATGAAAACTGGGAAAAATAATACAGGTAGTTCACCAAGGAGAAAATGCAAATTGCCTATATACACAAGAATAGATGTTCAACGTCATTAGTAGGGAAATAAATTAATTCATTTGTATAGTGAATTTCGGAAAGATTAGGGGCATGGGGGGGCGTAGAAAGAGGAATCTAAATAATAGAATGCTATGTCTCTAGCTCCCCCATTAGTAGGCCTCTGGGGGAGCTTTCATAATGCTGATGATCCTTTCCAGATTTTTTTTTTTTTTTTTTGTGACTGGTAAGGGGATCGCAACCCTGGGCGTGGTGGCGCCCACACCGCGCTCAGCCAGTGAGCACACCGGCCGTCCCTATATAGGATCTGAACCCCTGGCCTCGGCACTCCCAGCGCCGCTGCGCTCCCAGCACTGCACTCTCCCGAGTGAGCCACGGGGTCGGCCTCCTTTCCAGAATTTCTAATGGTGCATTTCATGGGGTATACAGGGTCAAAGTATTCGGATTCAAATCTCCCTCCTTACCAAGTATCGATGTAGCTTTCTGGATTGAGCTAAATCTACCTGTGGCCAAAGGCTCACCAATCAGTGACTCTTGTAAGGATCTACTCTCACCATTTCTATTACTGCTTAGTCCAGCTACTTGTCTATTATCTAAAGCCATGGCTCTATTCACTTACATTACCAGTATCTTTTTTTTTTTTAAAGATGACCGGTAAGGGGATCTTAACCCTTGACTTGGTGTTGTCAGCACCACGCTCAGCCAGTGAGCGAACCGGCCATCCCTATATGGGATCCGAACCCGGGGCCTTGGTGTTATCAGCACTGCACTCTCCTGAGTGAGCCACCGGGCCGGTCCACATTACCAGTATCTTTGTTGGGACATGGTGGTATCATTTTTCCTCTCATGTAGACCTACCACCTGTCATCCTCAGCTTTCATCTGAAGGCTGGTGCCATTTCCAACAATCACTGTATCATTTGGAGACTTACCTCTTTAGACCCCACCCCAACCCTTCAGGAGATCATATACCTGCTCTCAAAACTGGACTTGGTTTAGACCTGCCCTGAACTCAGGGCTGTCCCTAGATGATTTCCAGCTTTGTCCTTCTAATATAATTATCTATTTGCTTTTGTTTCCATCTCCAGCTTTCCTTGCTTGGTACACCTGGGCCTCCCTGACCTACCTTTTCATCTCTCTTTTCTCCTTTCTTTTGGATCAGTGCATTTGGATCCACCTCCCACTAACTGATACCCGATTTGGCTTCAGGATCCTTCCACTGTAAAGTGCCTCCACCTCCACAGGCAGCCAAAGGAAGATCCTGCCCCATGCCCTGGGTAACTGAGGTGGTTGGGATAGAAGTAGTAGGAAACTCTTGTATTCTTTATCTTGCCAACTCTTATCTATAGGAGGATATAACTGCCCCCCCCAGGATAGAAGATGCTTAAGGACAAAGAATGCTGATTTGGTGGAGCAGTTGGGAGAATGTGACCCTGTTCTCAATGGTGTTGACTTGACAGGTCACAGAGACCTTACCTGCTTGCCAAGGTTTTTGGCATACTTTGATAACTTTTCAGTCCTCAGGCTACCCAGTTCTCCAGGAAGCTTAAGTAGTTTGTGTTGTTACCATACCATTCAATCTATGAAGGAGAAATGTAAAGAGATTTTGCATTCTGTGATTAAAGGCCTGGCAGAAGAATAGAGTACATGGCCCTGGTCAGTGTCCACTGAGGTTGAGATCCTCTCAGCTGCTGGGGAGCAGAGTTCTAACCTTTTCCCCAAACTTGGCCTGGAGTGAGGTCACCCTTTGTGTGCAGTCTTAGAGGATACATAGTACCTACCACAAGGAGGGTCGCCTGGCAGGGTGATCACCCATTATGTCCCACTGGAAGGATTCTTTCCTCTGGACAGATTCCTATATTGGTACCCTCCTTGTGGGCTTCCAGCCGAGTTGTAGGTATCAACACAACTTTCTTGGATTAGGTTATGTGAAGATTAGAACTGACAGCTGCAACTGCTAGGATTCAGAGTAACAGGCAACCTTTCTCAAGTAGGTAATTCAGAGGAACAGTTTTGTGGTGTCAGTCGTGACTGCACATTAGAATCAACTGAAGCACTTTAAATCAATTGATTCCTGGACCGCACCCTAGATGTATTAAGTCAGTGTCTCTGGGTTTGAAACTGGACATAGGTGTTTTGAAAAAGCAACCCAGGTGCTTCTAATGGGCAACCAGGGTTGGACACTCTTGGGCTAGCAATTATTGCTTGAATCAGTGGTAATAACCTTACACCTTCAAGGGGCCTGTAAGATCCATTTAATATATACGATGAAAGTGTTATCCTTCAGGATACCTCTGCTGGAAGCAGTGGGTTCTTAAACTTTAACGTGTGTATGAATCATTGGCAATCCATTACACTACACATTTTAGCAAGATTCTGCATTTCCAACAAGCTCCCAGGTGGTGCTAATCCTGCTGGACTATGGACCTAGACTAGTAGTCTGCAAATTAGGATAGGGTACCCCTGGAACTACGTGAAAGCTTTCCTAGTTCTGTCCAAACATGTATAGTTTTAAGGGAATCAATTTCCAGATCACTAGCTTCCATATGAACTATTTTCTAAAACTGATCTGCCTGAGAATGATCCTGAATTCTCCTCTCCCAGTTCCCCTTTCGCAGTGGCCCCTTTCTTAAAGTGTTAAAGAAAGGAAGACCTCTCAACCAGCTGAATCTCACTCTCAAACAAAGAAACACACTAAAATATTGATGTAGGTATTGAGAGAATGAATGGTTCTGGTAATTAACAAATCTTTCTGCAAGTTAAATCTTGTCTAATCCTTTCTTTTCTACCCAATTGGATGACTTAATAACATTGTTAGTTGATAGATCATTAAACACAATTTTGGATAATATGTCACTACGTGGGTTTTGTTTGTTTGTTGGCATTTAACTAAGAAGGACTTTTTAAAAATTACTGTTATTGCTCTAACAAAACTACTTCCATTACCATCTACTTATTTATGTGAAGAACAAGATTTTTTTTTTTTTTTTTTTTTTTTTTTTTTT
>NW_007727682.1:240420-252006 GCF_000696425.1 Galeopterus variegatus
CAACCCTCGGTGCTGCGCCCACCCCTCGCTCAGCCAGTGAGCGGGAACCGGTCTGTATGTGGGATCCGAACCCTCGGCAGGAGCGCCACCGCGCTCCCAAGTGGCGCACTGTAGCAGTGCGCCACTGGGCCGGCCCAAGAACAAGATTTTTTAAGGGCTTGCAACTACAAAAGTGAAAAATAGGATTAGAATCAATAATGAGCCCTGTCTCTAGCAATAAGTAATATTCTTCTCTGGATTTATAAACTAATTGGGATAAAAAGCCCAATGAGGGCCGGCCCGTGGCTCACTCGGGAGAGCGCGGTGCTGATAACACTGAGGCCACAGGTTTGGATCCTATATAGGGAAGGCCGGTTAGCTCACTGGGAGAGCCTGGTGCTGACAACACCAAATCAAGGGTTAAGATCCCCTTACCAGTCATCTTTAAAAAAAAAAAAAAAAAAAAAAAGAAGCCCAATTGACCTCTTAAACACACACACTTATATAATTTTCCTTTTTTAGTTGATAATTATAAAATATTAAAATATATTTGTCATTTTGATCAATTGTGTACTAATTATTATATTGATAACTTAAACCAAAGGAAATTTTGTTAGCTCTTAGAGACTTATGGTTATCATGAACATTTTCTAATACATTAAAATTTACATGCATATTTTGTCACAGAGTTGATGATATGGTGATCAATAAAAGACTTCTAAGACAAAATTTAAAATATATTACTTTAACACAAAATTCTGTCAGGGATGTATATTGGGATTCACAGAGAAAAAGGAACAATATAAAATTCCCCACTATTAAAGAAGAATTTGTTCATATATTTTAAAAATAAATGATAGTGGTTATTAAATCTCTATGGTATTTACATTCCATTGGATATATTTAAAAGAGTAATAGTTTATAATATTTGAAATGCCAGTATTTACAATATGCTGAAAATTACAACCTTTTCAACTATATTTATGATGAAAAACATAGATGTCTAGTTAAAAATGTGGTAGTAGCACATAATTTTTAAAAATTATTTTGGAGTTAAAAGCCACAAAAATTTGAAGGCCTTCATTGAGAGGAGAGGGTGCTCCAAGAATTCAACCTTAAATTTGTTTAGAAGTGGATTTCTCTGAGTTTGTGTGAGAGCGATTATAAAAGAGACAACCCAGAGGGCCAGCCCGTGGCTCACTTCCTAAGTGTGGTGCTGATAACACCAAGGCCACGGGTTTGTATCCCTATATAGGGATGGCCGATTAGCTCACCTGGGAGAGCGTTGTGCTGACTACACCAAGTCAAGGGTTAAGATCCCTTTACCAGTCATCTTTAAAAAAAAAAAAAGAGAGAGACAACCCATAGTGTCCCATATGAAGCCGGGTCCAGGTAGTGTGTGGCAGTATTATAAAAAATGTGATCACCCTCTGTTCTAAAACATCATGTAGATGTTTTGCAGGGTTTTTCCACCTTTGGCACAATTGACATTTTGTGCTGGATAATTTTTGTTGTGGAGGGGTGTCCTGTGCATAATAGGATGTGTAGTAGTATCCCTGGCTTCTACCCACTAGATGCCAGTAGCACCATGCACACTCCCCCACAACTTATGACAAATGAAAATGTGCCCCAGTTGAGAACAACTGAGATACTGGAACTTTGCAGGGTTGTTGTTAATGCTAGACTTCTTTAATCAGGGTCCAAAGTGCCTGTACCCTGTCTGAAGGCAGCCTTACTTTCATTCCCTCTGAGGGCTGGTGTTACAAGGCAGCGCTCTCACCAACTGAGTAAATCGGCCAGCCCCTTTTTGGAATGAAGTTGTAGGCCCCTAAAAGTTTTACATGATGAAGCCTATGGCCCTGCAGAGAGAGTGTAAGGACCCTGTCTGTGCACTCCTACAGACTTCAGTCTCTGGCTCTCACAGGGAGTAGTCCTATTTGGCCGGCTTGGGAATGATATAAGTGAGGAGTGGGTGATGAAGCAGGTTTGAGCCTGGCCACTGCCCCCACTGCCTGGAGGCAAAGCTGTTGGCATTGTGGAGATGGCCTCCCAACCTGAGAACCAAGAACACCAGCTGACCATTACATCACACATACCTGGTCTAATTGAGACCACCATGCAGGACCACAGGAAGTGTGTGTGTGGCCATGACTGTGTGTCTGTGTGGCCGTTCACTTTTACTCTAGGGGCAAGACATACTGGTGAATGCTGTAATCTGCCCTTCTTGCAGGTGGTCTTGGACCTGGAAAGAAAGTGGCCCTTGATGGGCAAATACCTGGTTGATAACATTGCTCAAGACCTGCAAATTCATTACCTGTGGTCCAGGGCTGCAGTACTCATAACCATATTTTAGGTCTGAAAAAAGCTATGGAACTCTCCCTAGAAATGTGCATCACACACTCACAATTTTATATGTAATTTCTGAAGCTCAAACATATGCAAGTTAAGAATCCTTGCTAGTATCTCTCATAAATTTATTCACATTCTCTAGTATCCTGCAGTCCTACCTCTAGCAATCTATTCTAAAGAAATAATAGCATTCAGTGTGTAAGTATGCTTTGTGTGTTTGTCAGCATTGTTTACAATAGCAAAAATATGAAAACAGCTTAAATGGATATTAATAAGGAACTCTAAAACTTATGGTACATAAGTAATGTAATACCATGTAGCTGTTAAAGAAAATGAGGTAGAACTCTATGTACAGATTAAAAATAGGTCTGTGATATTCTGCTGTATAAAAAAATCATGTTGCCATGTTGATCAAAGCGTCACATTGTAGCCCATAAATATGCAAAATTATTACATGTCACTTAAAAATAAATTTTAAAAATATTTTAAAAAGCATGTTGTTAATTTAATATAAAGTATTGTCCTGTTATTTGAAATTGTAAAAATTTGCAATAATTACTTCTGTAAGTTAAAAAATGAAAGAGATTAACAGCAACAACAAATATGAGTTATCTCTAGAGTGTGGAGCATGGTGGATGAGCAGGCTCGAGAGTGCTGGCCAGCAGTTCAGCCTATTCAGGTCCCCCAGTGCTGGAAGAGCAGGCATTTTCTATGGCACATCTCCCATGGGGAAGCTCCTAAGTACCAGATGACCTGCTCCTGAGGTACCTGTACACTACAGAGCCCTCTGTAAAAAGGACAGCCATCCCATGCTCCATTGTATTGATTCTTCCAAAGTCATTTTGTTCACTGGGGGACCACTGAATATTTTATTTTTTAAATATACAAAATTGACTTCTCTCTCTCTCTCTCCCTCTCTCTGCCCCTCCCTCCCCTCCCCACCCCTTCATGTACACACACACACACACACACACACACCCTGGATACTGGCACAATCCCAGCTTAAGCTACAGTGTTCTGAGATACTTTATCCTAGAGGCAATACTGCCCTAGCATTCCTTTAGTTTGAGAATCTTACTTGGAGATTGGACTACTTTCATGGTGTCTAGACTTGGGCTGGGCCTTGAATACCATCTCTCAAACTACCAAACTACCTGGTGGGTAGCCTCTGCAGGCATGGCTTGGTATGTACAGACTCTGCCCTCTCCTTGGACTCTTGCACATGCCAGTCCTATTGCTCCCACCAAGAACATTGCCAGGCTCTGACCCTCTCCCTTTGGCCTCCTGCCGTGCTTCTATCCTGAAGTTCCCTTAGATGCACTTGGGAGCACACGAAGCTAGGGGAGCTGGAGATTCTTGTATATCACCTAGTTTTTGCTCTTATTCCAAATAACTAAATCACCTAACACGACTTTTAATAATAAGTAGATTCCCATGTAAGTTTTCTTCTTCAGAACTGAACAATGAATACAGCTATCCCTTCCTCTTTATAGTTAGTTATTTAAGTGTATTTATTTTTAATATGAAATTAAAGCACATTAAAGAAAGTTTGGAGGAATAGAATTGAGAGTCCAGAAGTAAACCCCTAGACATTATAGTTGACTGATTTTTGACAAGGGTACCAAGACCATTCAATGGTAGGAAAGAAGAGTCTTTCCAACAAATGGCACTGGGACAAGGGTACATATAGTGCAAAAGAATGAAATTCGTCTCTTATCTCACACCATATACAAAAATTAACTCAAGATGGATGAAAGATCTAAATGTAGAAGTTAAACTACAAAACTCCTAGAAGAAAACATAGGAGTAAATCTTCATGATCTTGGACTAGACAATGATTTCTTAGATATGACACCAAAAGCACAAGCAAGCAAAGAAAAAATAATTTGGACTTCATCAAAATTAAAAACTCTTCTGTGTTAAATGGCACTGTCAGCAAAGTAAAAGGACAACCCACAGAATGGGAGAAAATATTTACAAATCCTGTATCCAACAAGGGTCTAGTATTCAGAGTATAAAAAGAACTCTTAAAACTCAACAATAAAAGAAAAGAATCCAACTTAAAAATGGGCAAAAGATTTGAATAGACATTTCTCTAAAGAAGATGTACAAATGTCCGATAAGTACATGAAAAGATGCTCAACATCGTTAGTTGTTAGAGAAATGCAAATCAAAGCCACAATGAGATACCCCTTCATACCAACTAGGATGGCTATAATAAAAAAGATGGACAATAACAAGTGTTGACAAGGATGTGGAGAAATTGGAACCTTCATACACTGCTGGTAGGAATGTAAAATTGTGCAGCCTTTTTGGAAAACAGTTTGGTAGTTTCTCAAAAAAGTTAAACGTAGTTACTATATGACCCAGCAATTCCACCTTTATTTTATTTTATTTTATTTTTTTCGTCTTTTTTCGTGACCGGCAATGGGATCGCAACCCTCGGTGTTGCGCCCGCACCTCGCTCAGCCAGTGAGTGGCCGGTCTGTATGTGGGATCCAAACCCTCGGCGGGAGCGCCGCTGCGCTCCCAAGCGGCGCACTATAGCAGTGCGCCACCGGGCCGGCCCACACCTTTAGGTATATAACCCAAGAGCGCTGCAACATATATTTACACAAACTTGTATACAAACGTTCATAGTAACATTTTCGTAGTAGTCAGAAGATGGAGACAACCAAATGTCTATTAACTGATCAATGGGTAAATAAAATCTGGTGTATCCCCCCAAAATAATAATAATAAAAGTGGTGTATCCATACAATGGAACATTATTTGGCCATAAAAAGGAATGAAATATTGATACATGATCCAACATGGATGAATCTTGAAGACATTAAGCTAAATGAAAGAAACCAGCAACGAAAGACCATACATTGTATAGTTCCCTTTATATAAAATGTCCAAGATAGGCAAATCCATAGAGACAGAAAGTGGATTATTGGGCTGAGGGAAAAAGGGAATGGAGACTGACTGTACCGGGTAGGGAATTTCTTTTTGGGGTGATGAAAATGTTCTGGAATTAGATAGTGGTGATGGTTGCACAACTCTGTGAATATACTAAAAATCATTGATACACACATAAAAGGTGAATTTTACAGTATGTGAATTGTATCTCAATAAAAACATTTTTTTAAAGTTTGGAAAAATAAGAGAAAAACTTTTCGTAACAAATAGCTAAGTAAAATTAAAGAAGGGAAAACGCACCTATACTACCAGCTCATTAGTAAAACTACTGTTAGTATTCCTTTCCACTTTTTAAAAAGTATGGTTTAAAACATATGTATATGTAAATAGTGTAAATATATTAGTTTCATCAAATATTAAATCATTTTGTCATTAGCATTTTCTATTTCATCACCCAGTCTTTGTATTCATAATCATAAAGTGCTCCATAATAATAAATACAGAGGATTTACTGATCAATTCCCCTATTTTTAGACATATGGACCAGTTTTCCATTATTTAAACTACATTGTAAATGAACTTCTTGTGCGTATAACCTTTTTTTATATTTGAAATTCTTCCTTTAAGAAAGATTCCGAAAAGTAGAATAATGGGTCAAAGAAGAACTAGGTCAAAGCTTATTGATTTGGGCCGGGCTGTGGCTCACTCGGGAGAGTGTGGTGCTGATAACACCAAGTCAAGGGTTTGGATCCCATATAGGGATGGCCGGTTAGCTCACTGGGTGAGTGTGGTGCTGACAACACCAAGTCAAGGGTTAAGATCCCCTTACTGGTCATCTTTAAAAAAAAAAAAATCTTATTGATTTGTGTTGCTGCAGTTGTTTACCAAAGTCAAGTGGCTTTGAGTCTGCCACCTGTTCTTGAGTTTATGCATAGAATGGGAGAAGGGAGAAAGTGGTGACTACTCCAACTTGAAAGCTCTGGATGCGGAAGGAATAAGAAGCAGTAATCCAGTAGGCCAAGCACCAGTGGTCAGAAAGCACCAGGAGTGGTACCTTACTTGAACTTTCTGGGGCTGCTCAATCCTCTTTGCGTGAGGCTTCTGCTTTGGCAAAGGTGAAATTCATGGAGTTCTATTAATCTATTAACTAATGTAGGAAACTAGACCATGGTTCTAACGCCCAGAAAAGTAGCCACCACACAAGCAGAGAATATGAAGAGTTTCCAAGAAATTTGAATAGCCAATTAACAAAAGATATTCAACCTCACTCATAAAGAAATGCAAAGCACAGTGAGATTCCATTTTTAATCTGTCAAATTGTAAAACAAAAGTTTGGTAATACCCAGTGTTAACAAGATTATGGAGAAATAGGCACCCTCATACATCATTGCTGGGAGTGTAAACAGATTAAACTCTTCTAGAGGGTAATTTAGCAACGTCTGTCAACATTTCGACTGCTTGTGCTCATTGACTCAGCAATTCTACCGCTAGGAATTTGCCCTAGGGATTTACTGGCAAAATTATGCCAAAATCATGTAGAAGGATGTTTACTGCAGCATTGTAATACCGAAGAACTTGGATATCCATTAGCAGGGGATAGGTTAAATACATCCGTGCAATGGAAAAGTATGTATGCATTAAAACATGAGGTAGAACTGTATGTGCTGATATAAAAATATTTTTTAAATGTTATGTTGGAATAAAACCAATGTGCACAGCAACATGAGCTCATTTTGTTAAATTAAAAAATAGGTATACAGGTATATTCATTTCAAGAAGGCTTCAAAACAAATGGTGGTAACTTTCAGAGAGTGGCACTTGGGACTGGAGAGAGGAGAAGATAACTTTTGCTTTTTGTTTAACAGTTTTCTATAATACTTGAATTTCTTATACCAAGTGAATATAAGATAATTTAAAAATAATAAATAGTTTGAAAGCAGACAAGGAAAATGGAGAGATAAAGAGGGAGAAGAGGGATCCCTTAGATGGGAAATTATGGTTTGTCCTGACATGGGACAACCTTGTTTTAGCTACATTAATAAAAGCATTGTGATCAGATTGTTTGGGTTTTCTGAAGACCACCAGAGCAGCAGCCTGGAGGATGGAGGAGAGATATGACAGAGTCCGGGGGACCAGTTAGAAGGTTTTGGTAACAGAGCAGGGCTCAAATTTAAGAGGTGATAGTGGGGGTGGAGGGGTGGCCCCAGAAAGGAGAGTTATTAAAAAAGGAAACTGTGGGCCGACCCTGTGGCTCATTCCGGAGAGTGCGGCGCTGGGAGCGCCAAGGCCGCAGGTTCGGATCCTATATAGGGATGGCCAGTGCGCTCACTGGCTGAGCGCGGTGCGGGCGACACCAAGGCAAGGGTTACGATCCCCTTACCGGTCAAAAAAAAAAAAAAAAAAAAAGGAAACTGAGAGTCTTGGTGCCTGATCAGATGAGAAAGAAGGAGGAATTAAGAGGTAGTCTAGGCATCTGCCTTGGGCAGCCAAATGGATGCTGATCCTGCCCAGGGCAACACTCAGAAGGAGGGAGAGGGTTAGAGACCAGAAGAGGGTGGGGAAGAAGATAATGAATTCAATTCTGAACATGATGAGTTGAGGAGCACGTTCAGTTTGAATATGTTGCGTAGGTATATGGATCTGGAGCTCAGAGAATTCTGGGTTGGAGATGGAACAAAGGGGATCGGACATGGACCAGGTTGCTTTTTAGGATGGAAATATTAAGTAAGGTGGTAGTTGAAATTGTGCAGACCAAAAAGAGGCCTGGTTCAAGATGAGACTCTAGAGGTCACCTACCCTTAAGCATTGGGTAAAGGAAGAGGAACCCGGCAGCGAGGCTGGGAAAGAGTGATCAGAGTCTTGAGAGGAAAACCAGGAGCGGTGGGGTCACAGATGACTGTTCTCTCCTCCTGGCTGGACACTGTGGCTGATTTTATTAAGCCCCTCCCCCACCAGCGCCAATTCTCCTGCCCTTGCCACAACTGCCCAATAAAATTCCAATCCTGAATTTTCTGTTTATGCTCCTGAAAAAGGACACAACCAATCAGAATTGAGGCAAGATAGAATAGGGACACGCCCCAGGGAGGCTACTCATAACTATTCAGACTGGATGGCACCAGCAGTGAATCGCCCAGCCCAACCACCCTACCGATCAGCATGCCACCCCTAGAACTTTGCAGAATCTGAAAACCTCCGCACCTGCGCACTAGGAAGAACAAAAGTACAGATGACCGCCATGCAACCTCCCACCTGTGACACTGGACCAGAAAGGACAAAGTTAAAGGGAAGCGACTCCACTGCACATGACCGGAAACTTCAGAAACTCAGGGACACATGTCAGGAAGCTGATCCTCCCCCACGGCCGAATATTCCTCCCGTTAGTTAGGATAGGGAAACACTGCCCTGCCAGAGCAACATACAAACCCTCCCCTTAGGAATCCGCTGGAGCGCTCCTCATTGTGAGAGATGCCCACACCCACTTCTGCACCATACTTTGGCTTTGTAATAAAGCCCCATTATGTTCGTTCGGCCCTTTTTCCTTTCCTTTCTTTGGTCCCGTGAAAGATTTTTCTTCACGGCTTGACCGAGAACCTGGAGCTGCCATCCCATAGCAGCATGACCCCACTCCAAATTCATGTTTTACACCTCCGTGCCACCATCAATTTTTTAAACTTATCCTTGGTGGGCTCTGGCTCTCGTTCCCATTGTTCTAAATGATCACCATGCTTCATTTCTCATCTGTCACTTCCACTCTCATCTTTGTGGTCAATCTCAACTAACTACCTCAGGGAACAAACAAGGCCCTCAGAGGAGAGTGCTTTGAACATCTCAGCCCTCAATGTGTCTAAAACCTGGTTACCTCTAGTGTTGCTCCAGGAGGCCTCGCCTCCCTGACCTTGTTCCATCCTGAGCCTGTGTCACTTGTTCCTTCTTCTGTCTGTATTGCCGTAACACAGATATTATATTTCCCTATCATGGCATTTACCATGATGAACTGAAATTATCTCACTGTCTGTCTCCTCTAATAAGCTTGATACTATGCATGATGGTTTTTTCTTGCTTAATTTCTTTCTTTCTATTTTTTTTTTTTTTTTGTTTTCTTTCTTTTTGGTGGCTGGCCAGTATGCGGATCAGAAGAGAGGAAAGGTTTTATATTGAATATATTTAGCCCTGGCCAGCCAAAGTGCATGTATCAGAAACTTAATTTCCATTATAACAGTAACAGTATTAAGAGGGTGGGAAATCCTATTATGGGAATCAAAAGGTGGGCCTTTAAGAGGTGATTAGATTGTAAGGACTGTACCCAGGTAAATGGATTGATCCATTTATGGAGTAATGACTAGTTAGTCCCATTTGGGGATGTTGCAATATCAGGTATGGTAGGAGGCAATGAAGATATTTATTGTGGAAACGAGAAAAAAGAGGATCAGAGATAGACCAGGTTGCTTTCAAAAGCACTATGTTTTATTCATCTTTGTATCTCCAGCATTTCACACATGCCTAGCATAATGGTTTGTGTGTAAACAGATGAGAGGTTAAGGAGTTCTTTTCCACTGTGTTCTTGGAGAGTGAGATAATACCTGAAGTATTAGATTCATTCCTGGGTACCATGTTTAAAACGTTTAAAAAGGGACATTGATAGGTTGGATTTGGATCCCCACACAAGCCAGCTGCCAAAAAAAAACAGATAACTTGAATTGTCTGTAGAGGGCAACCATGATGGTATGCCTGGAAGTCATGCACTATCAGGCATGGTGGAAGGCATAGAAGAAATTTACAATGGAAATGAGAACAAAAGCGATCAGACATGGACCAGGTTGCTTTTGAAGACAACATTGGGCCAATGGCTAAATATTTGGGAGAGGCAGCTTTCTGCTTAATAATGACACTGGCTAATATTTATAGAGCACTTACCATACACCAGGCCCTGGCTTGCCCTTGGGGTTGGGTATCCATTGGTTCAAGAATGATTTTTTTTTTTTTGGTGGCTGACCAGTACAGGGATCTAAACCCTGACCTTGGTGTTATCAACACTGTGCTCTAATCAAGTGAGCTAACCAGCCAGCCCCCTAAGAATGACTTTTTAAATGATGAGACTTAAACATGAGCTGCCTGTTGAAATCGTGATCACTTCATGGTTGCAGACAAAAGCCCTCCCAAACTTGCTCCCAGCTCTACTTCCCTCCTAATGAACTGCCTTCTTTCCTGAAAACAGTCTCCTGCAGTGTTTCTGTGGGCCACATCACAGCAGGCAAATTTCTTTCAGGAGCTTCCTTCCAGTCCTCTCCCTCCACTCGGGGACCCTCTCCTCTCCACCCCAGGATGTCTGTCCAGCATTGCTCTCTCCTTCCAATGTCCCCAAACCTTCATCTATTTGGAAGATGACACAGGACGGGGGCTAGGGGGACCCACAGCAGGTGTGACCCTTCAGGTAGCCAAAGGTCCTTTTGTCTTTGTTTTTGGCAGCTGGCCGGTAAGGAGATCTGAACCCTAGAGCCAAGGGTCCTTTTGGGTCATCCTAAAGTGTTTGTTTTTAGACAAAAAGTATGAGTCAGGAGCAATGACAGTTTGCAAAGTGCCCTGTGGGGGGCGGGAATTCAGGAGAAATCCTTCTCTGGATCTGTCTGTCCAATTTGTAACTCTAGGCCTTAGAAAGAAGAAAAGCCCCAACAAACCTGCATTGCAGAATGCAAAAAAGGTGTTTGTTATGAGAAGCAAATATTGTCATCCTTGCAGGGTACATTGTGCTGCTGGCCCTGGGACAAGATGCTTTATCTTTCCATCACCGCCTGAGGCCTAAGCCTGGTTGTTGCAGAATCACAAAAAAGGCACGTGATCAGCTAGACAAACTGCCTGTGGAGTGCTGGGCCTGCCGCCCGCCGCCTCCCCACCCCTCTCAACCTCCCAGTCACTCCACTCCCTTCCCCAGAACCCTGCTTTCCTCACTCTTGTTTCTTCTGAGCCCTCTTTTTTTTTTTTTTGGAAGGGAGCTAGAGGAAGCGCAAGGTTTAGGAAGCTGGACAACTTATGAGAAGATTCCAGAAGCCTTGTACTCTTCCACTTCAGAAGGCATAATTCATGTCTTATATTTCTCCTTCTGTACTGGACAGAATCAAACACACTAACAGTATTGCCACAGTAAATATCAAAAGTCCTGACCTTTCTGTCTGGGTCCTGAAGTCTCCCTGACTCCCGAGCTCTGACTTGCTTGTGCTTAAAGGGGATTAGCACTTACCATCGGCGGCAGGGCCCTGCACTTGGGTTTGATGAGAATCGAAATAGAGATTACCTTATTTGACTTAAAAAAAAATTTTCCACTGAAAGATAGAATCCCCAGAGAAATCCACTGGGGCT
>NW_007727682.1:252610-253150 GCF_000696425.1 Galeopterus variegatus
GAGCTCTGACTTGCTTGTGCTTAAAGGGGATTAGCACTTACCATCGGCGGCAGGGCCCTGCACTTGGGTTTGATGAGAATCGAAATAGAGATTACCTTATTTGACTTAAAAAAAAATTTTCCACTGAAAGATAGAATCCCCAGAGAAATCCACTGGGGCTTACACATATACAACTTTAAACTGGATTTCAAAAATAGTTTGCCAGCTGTTTGCAAGGTCGTGCTTAAGGTTCTTGTCCTTGATTGATGTTGGGTCCATTTGTGAAACAAGGCCAAGAGGGGATGAAGGGGCTGGCAAGGCTGCCGGGTCCTGGATGCCTGGGGACTTTCCCAGGAGCCCTGGAAGTTGTTGCCATGGGCCTTTAGAAACCCTCAGATGCCTGGCACCAAGGTCTGAGTCTTGCCTAGAGAAAATGACCACAGAGCTCAACCACCTCCCTGAGACCTTGCCTCATCCCTGTGCTGCCTCTTCTCAGCCAAGGTCTAAAAGAAAACAAAGGAAGGAGGACTGTTCTCAGCTGGAAGGACCTTTCACACTTTT
>NW_007727682.1:254439-255659 GCF_000696425.1 Galeopterus variegatus
AATGCTAAAAGGCAAATGCTACACAGAAGAGAAACTCCTGGCTCTTAGATCATTTTTCTCCGTCTGTATTTGCTTGGTGTATAAACTTGGCCTTTTCATTTTATTTGTCTGACTGTTAAACAAAGAGAGAATTGATGAGTTTTGAATTCTAAGATTATGAGAATAAGGTTTTGTAATCACACCTCTTACAGGAGGCTTCTGCCCCTATCTAGTTTTTCAAAATTTAATTAAACATTAAATACATACAAAAGAATAGATCACATGAGCAGAATATAAAAATAAACACCCACTATCTACAGCCCAGTTTAAGGTGTACATTACAACCCCCACCACTGAAGACCCTTTGCATGCCTCTCCCCATCCCAGCCCCTTCCTAAATTTTTGTTAACCATTCTCTTGTTTTTCTTCATAATTTTATACCCAAAATATGCACCAATGAATGAAATGCTGGTTTTGCATGCTTTTGAACATTATATAAAATAAATCATACTGTATTTATTCTTCAATTTGCTTTTCTTACCTCTCAACATGATGTTTGTGACATTTGTCTCTGCTGCAGCTGTAGCTGTAGAATTTTCCACTATGTGAATACTCTGCTGTTTTCTTCTCCATTCTCCTACCAATGGACCTTTGGGTTTTATGCAGTTTTCTGCTATTACTGATGGTGCTGTTATGAACATTTTCGTGTGTGACTACTGGGACGCGTGGTCAAGAGTTTCTCCAGGGATATTCTGGGTTCTAAAGTTTTTGCATTTTCAACCCATCTAGATGATGCTAAATTGATTTTCCAGAGGAGTTTTCCAGTTTGCCATCTGGCCCCAAGCCTTAGGCCCTGCTGTGTTCATCTTTGGGTTCTATCAGACCTGTTGAGGCAGCACCTGTCAGCTCACACTGCAGCGGCCCCACCTCTGCGGGCAAGAGGTGACAACTTGGCCTGGTTGACTCAGATCTCCTGTTGTGGTGTGTTCTCTCCTACTCACAGGCTCTACTCAGAGCTATACAGCCAGGAGCAAACTGTCGACCCAAAGCCAAAAAGCCCAGGGAAAACCAAACAGGTATCTGGAAACAGCAGTGTTTCTGACTAACCCATTTCTTTTCTTTTCAAGCTAATAAAAGTTTTAATATTTTTTCAACTAAGTGAAAGTGGTATTAAAAAAAATAATTTCCAGGCCGGCCCGTGGCTCACTCGGTAGAGTGCGGTGCTGATAACACCAAGGCCA
>NW_007727682.1:256450-258206 GCF_000696425.1 Galeopterus variegatus
GTCATCTTTTAAAAAATAAAATAAAATAAAATAAATAATTTCCTTGTTATAGCTTGCCTGTGAACTCACTCCTTTAAAATTCAAAAGTGTGTTGATTGTAGTGGGCTTTCAATGAACATCAAACTTTATTTTTGAGTGTTTTGTAGCCTGTTGGTAGGATATTTAGGGATCTATCTGTCAAAACCAAAAGTAGAAATTCTTTCTCCTGTGGTTCCCTCTCTCCGTAACAGTTTTATGCTTTCTTTTTAATAATTTAAAAAGAAAGATGTAATAGTGAAAACTGATGAGTCCCTAAGGCCTGTCGTGACTTTCTCCTGGAAACCCTGACCTGTTTTGTCACTGTCAGCCCAATAGGATGTCCTTGCCCAGCGTCTCTGTCTAGAAAGGAGCTCAAAGTTTGTCGGCCACTCATGTACGCTTTGAGAAGGCACACTGATCTTTCAAGAAAATGATCCTCTGGAAACTGTAATTGGGACAGGCTGTAAGCAAAACCTGTTGTTAAAATCATAGGTTATAGGAATAAGACAGTATTGTGTATAAATCTAGTTACACATTGTCCAGGCTGAAATCCTAGTCATCTTCGAGTCACTAGTCCATTCTTTTTTTCCTGCCACATGCAGTCATAAAATCTTGCCAGCTTATCTTTTATCACGCTTCTCTTGCCCACTGCATCATTGTATTTGGGCCCTTTTCACTTCATGACTTTACCACAAGGGACTGAAATCATCTAAAGAGTTTCCCCACCTGAGTTCCTCCCCATTCTAACTCACCACTCCTGGAATAATCTTTAACAAATAAAACCAAAACAATAGCAAAAACAAAAACCTATATACAAAAACTGGTTTTGCCATGACACCTCTCTTCCTCTCCACCCCCAAAACTCTTTGGCTTCCATAGAATAAAACCCAGAACCTTCAGCCAAGGCATGCAAAGCTCTCCTCAAATTCCTTTGACCCCTATGGCCATCTCTGCAGAAGTCTGAATAAACACAGCCAACTGAAGCACAGTTTCAGGGCTCAGGATCCACGAAGCCCACCACAGACCCTGGGCTCTATGCATCTGTGCGCAACATTGTCACCCACTCTCTGAGCTCCCCCAGCCCTCTTCTCCAGCACGTTCTTCAGACTCATCCAGCCTGTGTTAACCTCTGCAGCTTCTCTCTGGGCTTCTCCCTGCCAGAACCCACTACTCTGATTTCTTTTTTTTTTTTTTCGTGGCTGGCCAGTACAGGGATCCAAACCCTTGACCTTGGTGTTACCAACACCATGCTCTAACCAGCTGACCTAACTGGTCAGCCCCACTCTCCTTTCTGTTTCTAGGTCCCACCCATCCTTCAGGGCCCCACCTCATCTAGATATCCCTTACCACTTTAGCCTTTGACCATGTCCTCTCTTCTAGACTTCTGTTCTGACCCAGAATATATAGCTTATTCTTTATAGACTGCCCCACTGCACTGTAAAGCCCAGAGGGCAGGAATTATGACCTTTGTGTATGGCAAAGCCTTCCACATAGTTTGTGCCAATAACTGTTGCTTTTTAGGACATGATGGTGAATATGGTCATGCAGGGGGAAGAAATTAAAAGTAAAAAACAAATAAAAGGTTAATTACCTCTTTTTCTATTTGAGATTAGGCCCTCCTTTCGCCTCCCCTTACCCCAAATCTGTTAAAAATACTGAGAGTAGCTCCTTTAACTAATCCTTCCTGTCATGTAAAAAATAAGGAGGCAAAATTCTAGAGAACAGAGATATTACAAAA